>NW_009952478.1:899020-1023390 GCF_000747805.2 Chaetura pelagica | reverse complement strand
TATTTGGTCAAAACAATTCATCCTCACTTCTGCCTTCCTCAAACAAAACAAACCAAACCAGCAAAACAAACAAACAAACAAACAAAACAGAACAACAACAAAAACAACCAAAAACAACCAACCCAAGCCAAACAAAATACAACCTCTTTCAGACATTCACCTAAATGACCAACAAGAACTATCACTGACCTGCAGCAGCAGACGGGACTCAGTCCAAAAGAAGTGTCTTATTTGCTGCTTTTGTGTACAATCCATGCTTCTATGTGGTTGTGTGGCTGGGGAAAGAAACTTCACTCATTCTTTCTTTTTCAGCTACTGTCTTTTCCCTTTTATTAAGGACAATATGATTACTTACCTCTCATCCCAATATGTTGGTATTCAGTACATATCTCCTTACCTATGGAGGGCAGCATAATCTCTGGGTAAAAAAATCAAATTGTATAAGTGTCCAAACTATCTACATGGTAATGATTTTGGAAATATTAGTGTATATTCTGGAAGACTGTGCATCTTGGCAAACACAGTGGTAAATGTAACATTTATTATCTTATTATTGTTAAAGGACGCGATGAAGATTAAATAAAAAGGGTAGGTGCTACAGAATTAAACATTGCATAGAATATCTCTGTGCTCTATTTCTGTAGTTACTGACTGTATATTGAAATGTGTACCTCTGTATGGGATAAAAATAAACCTGTGAGACCTTGAAGGATTATTTATTTAAGCCAAAAAGTTACCTTTGCCCTCAATTCCTATTTGGCTGATGTCCTTTTAGTTGACAATAGCATTTCCCACGTTGTTTGGGAAACACCAAAAGCAATACTCAACTTTTGGCCTTCTGTTTTTATGAATAACGTCTTCTTCTATTCACTGCTAATTGAATATAAGTATTCAATCTGTTCAGGCAACCAGAAGTCTAACTTAGGAAATAACTGATTTGCAGTACTCCAAATCATGGGGTTTTATGCCAGAAATTGCGTAGTTTGGGAGAGATCCCATCTAAGGCTTCAAGGAAGGCTGCATGGTAATGTGAACATTTCTGAACTTTGAGACAAGGATCTGCACCATGCAATGGTTGTTGAGGGGCCACAGGTCCTCTAGTCTCTCATAGGAAAAAAATTGTCAGCTGGAGTTTGATTTAGTTTGCATTCAGCTGCTGTGTTAAATTACAGTAAATGCAAGCAACAGTGGTTTGTTATTTGGTTGGAACTGGCTTCCAGAGCATCTCTTGAGATGACACTGTCCATGGCATCTTCCTACACTGAAAATAAAACTTGTAATGTTCATCACTCAACTTGTACTTTTATTCAAAATATTAAATAGATTTGAAATTTCTTTTTGACTTTGAGGAAAACACACTAAAATATTTAATGAATTCTCTTCTAGCCCAGAAGTGAAACACCAATAACAATACATCATACATTTAAAAAGCATTTCATTAAAGGTAACATCAGAATATACTGCTAGTTATAGATAATTTAATTATTGCATGTTAAAAACATTTCTAACATTCTTCCTGAGCATTCATATTTTTGAAATTTATTATGTCAATCGTCAGCTGCTATGACATCACAAGATGAATTCAGAGAAATTATTACTTTAGTATTTAAAATGTTTGGAGTGTACCAATTATTCAGGCAGCTAAGTGGAAGTAAAAATGTCCGTTTAGCTCTCTGTAATCCCATAATGTTTAAAAGTTCATGAATTACACATGGAACAGATAGAAAAGGAGGAACTAGAGTTTGACTTAAAGACTCTTTCTGTGCAAAATATGCTGAAACCATATATTTAAATATATTCTAGTAATTAATCAATGTGATTTAAAATATTTGGTAATTTAAGGTCTTGCACTTGAGTTTACCTTCCGTGTAAAGCTTTTGTGTATTTATTGCAATATGTAAGTAAACAGGGTGTGTATAATGCTTTACAAGTATCCATCTGTTAAATGTCAGGATTCAGGTCTTACATTTTTTTGCTGTTTCAACCAAGCTGAGAAACACAGGCACCAAGAACATGTGACTAAGTCCCAAAATCTTACTAATTTGTTTTCAAGTCCTATGTCATGGTTTTCTCCCTGAATATTTTACCTGATGCTGACGTACTTCAGAAGAGAGGTTGTTTTTTCTTATTCCAGATAATAGAGACAGAAGAAAACAGTCTTGTGAGGAGACTGTTAGGCCAGTAGATTTCTTGCAGAAAACTATTGGTATAGGCTAATATACTAGAGCCAGAGAGCCAAGCGTTATATTTCTTATTCAAAGTTTCTTTATAAAATAACCAAGAGGAAGAATTTTTTCTTTGTTCTTTCATTATCTCTTTGTTACCAATGTTAACTATCATCATAATTAAGCTTGTACTTACAGTGAAAGGAATAAAAAAACAAACAAAACAAAACAAAACAAAAAAAACAACCCAAGCATTCAGTATTTACTGATCTTTTCATCTAATCAGAAAAAAATCAGTATTTATTTTCATATTCACTTATAGCTCATATGCATCTCAAAGGATTAAGAATGTCCCTTTCCTTGCATGGGTTTGAAAATTGTTTATCTCTACCTTTTGAACACTTCTTGTTGGAAGTTGTCTATCTGCTGCATCAGCTGGTACTGAGCATTTCACATAGGGCACTGTCAACTCAAATCAATGAAGAGACAGGTAAGATACCTATTTTACACCTTTGCAACATCTCTGGAGAGCTGTACTGAAGCAGCAGAACACAAAGCAGATGCAAGAATCTCTCTCTCTGTATATAAGCAATGGAGTATAACTCAGTCATAGAAAAAAAAAGCCATGCATCGAACATATTAGATATGTAGATTTTACTCAAGGAAGGTTTGTTTTATTTTCTCTTTAGACACATGGATAGTATGCTGGCAGACCTGGTTAAGGCTATGAATCTTTAATGAGTGTAATGTATTTTTGGACTGTTTATATTTGTATTTCAATACTTCAGAACAGAAGTTCTATTATAGACGAATAACATTGTCTTGGATTAAAAAAGGTTATGAATTTACATTAGAAATTTTATACGGTTTCAGTAAGTTGTGTTTCATCTCAGAAAGAATTCCTTATTTCTCTTAAAAAATACTTCGCTGAAGAAATGTTTCAGAGGCAAGTCACTAGTTCTTAAAGGCCATGTTTTGAGAAGTTCTGAGATGTAAACAACTGCAATCACTTCCATTCGCTGATGCACAAAATATTGTGACCTATCTGGTTTCCAAGTCTTTCAGAACCTGAGAAAAAATGAAAACTCTGGTGAGGGTCATATATCAAATGTGAAGAGAGGCTAATAAATATTATTGTACTACTCTGTATAGGATTCCTAATGTCTTTAAAGTAAGATCTATGTTGTTTTCAGACTCAGAATGTAACTAATAATAAAGAATACACTTTGTATGTTAGGGATGAATATTCACAATTTTCAGGTGGTGGGGGATCATTGTCCTGGATAATCAGCAAGGTGTCCTCCTTCTTTGATTCATCTTACAAAGGCTATCAGTGATGATTTTGGAATACTCTTGGTCGTTTCCAAGTCCAGCTCTATTTCTTCAGGTGTAGTCTGAATCTTCTTTGGAGACAGAACAGGAGGGCATGAGGAGACAAGTTGCTTCTCAGGTAAGCAGTGACATCCAGCTCATTATCTTCTCTGGTTCAAAGTCAGAAATCAGTGTGATTTTTGGTAACCTAAAACCCTTTGATAAAGTTTCAACTATATAAATGAATAAAATTTTGCCGTTTAGACCTCTCTGCTGTTGAAAATCATAGTTAAAAATGCAATTAATCTATTAAGAATTATTATGCTTAATGGCTTTTTTGAAATAACTTTCAAAGATCATATGAAAAATGAAAATTTCAGATCCTGAAGTGCATTAGTTCTGGCTTACAATGATTTATATTACTTTAATCTATTGTAAATGTGATATTCATTCAAACTGTAAACTGGAGTCTCCACTGAGTCTTACTCTTTAAAATTGTTAAATTATATCTGAGACAGACACACAGTATTTTCAATAAGCATTATTATCTTCAGGTGATGCTAATAAGAGATTATTAAACAAGCACTTAGCAATGGTGCCAGCATAACTATGATGTGTATTAAGAAGGCAGACTTAACTTATTCTAAAAACCTCAGACAGTGTATAAGTACATAATTGTAAATGCACAGGTTAAAACCTGACTATATATGAAGGAGTAGCTATGCTTAAACATGTAAATATCAAGGAATGTACAGAACATATTAAATTAATATTAAACAGAAAATCAAGAAGAAATTTTATGACTAAACTCTGGAAATACTGACAAAGTTTTGTGAATAAATGAAGTCTGAGAAAAAATGCTCAAAAATATTATTATATGAAGGAATTACATAATTATAAGTTTGAAGTGTAGTATGACAGGAAGAAATAGAAGAAGCAAAAATTTTAATTTCTTGATATGGAGCTGGATCCAGGTTTTTTCAGAAGATAGGCGAGGTTTTTTTCCTCCATATGCTGTCAGTGCAGCGTTGTACTGTAAATGCCAAGGAAGGAGTTAAGAGGACTAGGTAATTCTGATCCAAAAGCCCATGTAGGCCAGGGGAAAGATCTTGGAGCTGACTTCATTTTCTTTCACTGCAGATACAGTAGTCTGATCAGATTATGGTGTCCAGATATAAATCATAGGAATAATGTAACTTTTGCAATGTGTCAACTCCATACATGATTTCCACCATCTCTGCATGGTATACAACTAGGAAATACTGAAAAAAAGAGATGAAATTTGGAAAAATACGTAAAACATGATGAAAAAGATGTCTTCTGAGATCAGGTAACAGCTAATATTGTAATTATTGAGTAGCAAAAGAGTGAGGATGACTTGCAAGCAAACACAAAACTTCATGAGCAAAATTAGGAATGCCTTATTTAATGAGTAAATAAAAAAAGAAATTAGAAGTCTAAACTGAGGAATGAAAAAAATTAAAACAAAACCTATGACTATAATTTTTCAAGCACATTTATAAGAAACATTAATTAAGCTGTTTAAAAACAAATTAGAAAAAAATGCATTAATGCTGTCTCTCCATTGATTGAGATTAATGGAATAACAAATGTCTGCCACCTTGAATTTAGAAAAAAAGCTGTACAATAGACAGAAATAGACCCCACATTTTATTGTACTTTTTACTGATTTAATGTTTTTCAACCCAGTTCTTTCTCCTTCAATATGATATTACATTCCACAGTACATCTTTATTTCACGAAAAATGAAAAAAAAGAGAGGTTCCAGATAAGCTTCTAAGGACAAGCAATAATGACACTAAAGACTGAAAGTTATGAAAACATGATGAGTTAATAGAATGACACCTTTCTGCATTCAAGCAGAGCTGTAAAAAGTGGAACACATTATGTGTGCCATTCCTGTGCAAAACGCAATCAATATCTGTAATTTTAAAATGTATACTTAGGCTTTAGGGTCATCATTGATTGTGTGATATTTTATCTGGTTTAGCACTAAGTGCATAAAAGGACTGTGTTCTGATGTCTTTACTCAAATCTGTGGAAACAATTTTACTGTACAGTATTGTTAGCAAATTTAGTGGGTACAATAATTAGGTAACTATTTAAAGCATGCTGAGGCCCACTTAAGGAACAAAGTTAGTTTGCTTATGGTAGACTTGAAACATAATATTTTATGGTGAAGTATTTATTACTCTGTGGTGACTATTGGTATCTCAAGTTATTATGATAAAATAATGTATTTTATTTTTTAAAAGACAATGGAAATATACAAACCACTATATTTCTATACATAATAGTGCTGTGTAATAGGGCCTCCTGCTAGGTGCAGGGAACCTTTTACTTAGTACCAACACAGAAGCTGAATTCAAACAGAAAGGAAAAACACATTAAATTATTTTCAGGTTGGATGGAAGCTGAGTTAGAAGTGACTTCAAGCCCCAGAGTACTTGTGGGGAAGGACACCGATTCAGATGACTCTTGAATATTTTGTTTTGTTTCAATCAAGGAATTTAAATCAGATATTTCCCACGGCAGCTGTGTGAATCTCACTAGTATTTATATTGACCTCTTAATTGTTACAAAAACATATATTTTGGTACAATTATCATCAACCTGCAAGCAATAACCTTTTACATGTTTAAAGTGGTTGCAGTGCTTGTTATTATAGCCCACTTTCAACGCTATTCATTTAGTATGCTGTGTTTTTAACACAAATGTAATCCACTCTGCATTTTTCATTTAAAATGCATAAGGCAAAGTGCATCATAACAGGATGTAACTATGTATTAATCAAATTAGCACAACACTTCAAAGGCCTTGGCTTTTTACTAGGCAACTGTTAGATCACAATTCATGATGGAAAGAAGCAGCGTAATGAAAGGTTTGGCAAGGGAGCTGTTTATTTTCTTTCCAGAAAGATATATTGTGGGTTAATTTTCATGACGGGAAAAAATGCGGAGGAAAGTAACAGTAAGCATTAAGCTAAAGCACAATAAATGGGATTTAAAATACTACTGTGGCTTTGCTATTGACAAACATAAATGTAGTAATTAGTTGATGACACAACAGAGCTCAAATGACCTATTGTTTAATTATTCAAACTTCATGACCCAAACAAAGAAGAGTCAGATTATTCAATATTCACATTGTGAAACAGGAACAGCTTGGAAGGTTCTTTCCCCATCATATATTTAAGTTAAGCACAAGATCCTTTAGCTAATACTATTGTTTCTCAGCACTGTAAACTACCTATTTTTGGTTTATAGGCACTGTAAATTGTGTTTCAAAATATCAAGTCAGGCCTTGTGGCATATTGACTCCAACATGGAATAGTCACAGTTTAGGAAACGCAGCCTAAGATGCTTTCAGTGGAGCATTGCACAGCATCTGGAGTGTATAAGGGAACGGTATCTGCGTTGTTCTCCTTTCAATATGAGGTCTTGTCATAAAATGTGAAAATATATTTCCTACTTGGATGTATACTATAACATTAGAGTTTCCGCTGAAATTAAAATGGTTTATGTGAAATTTCATAGATGTTTTTAAAGTTTATTTATTTGTATTTGTTTCATTAACCTATTTCCTTTTTCTTACATTTTTAGACTGCAGAGTAATTTGGAAGTTGGTCTGAAAGTCAATGGTGAAAATCCCGTTTTTGCAGAAGAATTGAATTAACGTTTTATCCAAGACATCCCTAAGGCAGCAATGACTTCCTTGTCTTCCGGATTCTGTCATCCACTCTTTTGCTAATTATTTGTTTATTTATGCAAACTTTTATGCACCCAAGCTATTAATGTTGTTTTCTAAATCAGGATGTAGTCAGTGCACTCACTACCCTGTTGTGTTTATTCCCAGTAGATGAAGAAAACAGTATGCAATCCTCTAGTTTATGTTTTGTGAAACACAGAAAACATCTTTATGGCCTTATCTCTGTTTTCATTATTGAAGTGCATTAGTAAAAGCAAAGTCTATATGAGCACCTCTTTTGAGAACCTGAAAACAGCTGAGATTTATCCTATGGAAATCTGCTTTGACATACTGGATTTGACATGCACATGGGCTCTTGCTACAGAAAATCACTGAGGAAACGTTATCTTAAGTTATGATGGTAATGCTTCCAAAAGGAAGATTGAAGGTGACAGGCTAAATCTTTAGGAACCTTTCAATTATGAGAAAATGCAGTCAGTAAAAATTCAGAAACTATTCAGAGATTAAAAATATTAAAAATAGAATCTACATCTAAAAGTGCATGCATCGTTTTATGTGGTATCTGTATTATAGACATAGCACATATATGAGAATTTTATACAAATAATAACATGAATTCATGTTAGTAGGCACTGTGTAGGGGATCTGGGCATCAGATAACACAGACTTTAAATGGTACTGAACCATATGTTGCTGAAAACCTAATCCAAGACTGTTTTGGGGAAGAAGCTTAGTATTTAAATATCTTCTGCCTTCTGTTTAAAAAAAAGTGACTGAACTGGAGTCTTGTAGCAACCAGATGAATATTCCTTAGTCTTTGATGGTTTACTGTGATACTTTTAACCACTCTAGCTTCAGAATGTTTTTGTTGGTTTATTTCTATTTCCTGTTTGGAAGAAGGTAGATTATTGACAAAATTCCATTCATCATGAAACAGATAAATACAGTCACATTAAAAACACTTGTTACTACTGACAACAGTATGAGAACTGCATACATACAAGGGAAAAAAAAATCCTTGTAAAAATCTCAATAATTTTAGCAAAATTGTACCATGTGATCTCCTTGCACTCGAAGAGCTGGCATCTAATAATATTTGGATACACAGTTATTGCAGTATTCATAATTAATTCTGACTGCCATGTGATAGATCAGAAATATTTTCTTCTGAAAATTTCCAGGTAAATTCGTTTCAGGTTTACTTTAAGCTTACAGGTAAAGCTAATTATTTTGTATCATGTCCATCACAATGTGACCATAGAAAATGGCTATATAATATTTAATGATATCACACTGTCCCTGCAAATGGCCAGAATGAAACATGGGGTTAAATTTTGACCATAATCATGCTTTCAAACTTTCATAGAAATGGCTAAATAAGAATTGGCCAATTAAACAGATACATTTGAGAGGGGAAGACTACCATGTCATTTAGCTATCTCTTTGTCTCATTCTCCATGGTACGATCTTTCTGTGTTCCCTTAAGACGAGTTTTAAATGATTCAGATCATTCCATCACATTACTAGAGAGAGACTCTATCATATCTGACAGACCTTGCATTTGAGAATATCTTTTCATTTTAATTATATGTTTTCTCAATTTTATCCTTTTACTTCTAGGCTGAACTTTAACTAAATATATATCTTAGCAAAACAAGAAGAGGATAACTTTATTCTGTTGCAGAGTGTGCATATAATTCAAACACATATGACTAAGCAATAATGACTTCCGCAACTCTTTGGAGATATGTGCTCAGAAAGGTAGCTCTGAGAGGAAGAAAAAGCAATTTTGAATATCTGGCATCTTCCTCCAAATTTAGTACTAAAAATCCAGTGAACTTTCAAAAAAAATAGGATATTTATGAGAAGGTAAATGAAGTACTCTGAAATTTCTCTTAGAGGGAAACCCAGTGATTCTTTCTGTAATGGGGATACAGGAATAAAATTTCTGTGCCTTTTTCAAAGAGACTACCCAGTCACTGCTTCAAGAAGAGAAAAATCATGGTGCACTACTATGATATTAAAGCTTTGATGGAGAACACATTCCGTACTTTGTCAAAGGGATCAGTTTGCCTGATCTTGGCTTTTCCGGAGCATTGAATTTCCTCCTATTCCACCACACACAGGACAGAGAATGTGAAATAACTGAACTGCTCTAGGTATGAGCTCTAGATATCAGAGTGCACAAGAATCTCAAAGACAACCCCTGTGCTGGTAAGGAAGGAATACTGTTTTTAAAGCTATTTGTGTCTCACATCACCATTTAGGCAGCATAGGTCTGAAGTCTGAGTACAGTGCCTAGGGGAGAATTACATTTTTTTTTAATGGAAGGTAGAAACATTTTTAAGAAATTAATTTAGAAAAAAGGGGACAATTATACTGCTAATGAACAGAGTGCTTTTTAGAGGAAAGACCATTTGGTGGTGAGAAGAATCATACTGTATTTTGCTTATGTAGAGCTTCTTTGGAAATATGACCACAAGAACTCTTCCAAATACAAGAAGCAGATGATGCAGTGAGAGTTCAGGTATCTCTCTGAGAAAAGGTCTGATGTCTAGGAGTCTTCTTTTGATACTTGAGATAAAATGAATCCTTCAAACTCTTGAAATTCATTCATCTGGAAGCAAGTACTCTGTTTTGACATGGGTTTTATAGACATTATAAACAATATTTAAGACTGAAAGAAAATGTTGGGGTTAATATCCATTTTCAGTTTCATCATAAATGGAAATTCTTCTGCCTTTGTTTATGCACAAAATTAAATTAACCAATATTTTTAAAATATTTTTATTTATTAATAACTTCCTCATAGGCTAAAAGCAAATAATCTCAACCCACCCCAGAGATGATTTTTGAGGCATAAATAGATAGCTCCATAACTTGCATCAGGTCTTAGTTATAAGTGTATTTGTTTTAAATATTCTGTTCAGTGTTCATGTTCATGTTCTGTTCAGTGTTCAAAAGTAGCTCAAAAAAGTAACTCATTTAACGAATAAGAGCAGAAATTTTAGGATTACTTTTTAATAATTACTTAGGATATCGGATACATATGCTGGAAATTGTAGTATTTATTTTTACACTGCAAACCCCTCAAGTTCAAGTATTAGAGATAAGAATAAATAAACTAATTTAAAATAAAATCCCATGTGTCACTGAAAAGTTTTTATTATACTAGGCTTGGAATTATCTCAGGCTCCAGACAATTGTATTTCAAATATTCACAGTTTCACATAGAACCAGTATTCTTATTCAATTCTTCTTTAATCCTAAGGTTTGTAAATCTCCATTAATATCAAACCAAATATAATGTTCAGATTCCTAAATAAATGAAAGGGATTGCAGTCCAACTGCATTTTTTGAATTTTATATTTTAAAGGCTATTTTCTCAAGGTATAAGCTGAAAAGGATACAGTAAAGATTCTGTTCCAAATTACTGTATATTTTAATGTTAATGCTACAATAATGCTAAACTTTTAAGCTATTTAATCTAAACCTGTAAGTTCATAATATTCTTATTTGTTATTTAATTGCTACTTCTTTGGTTAACTCTACAGAATATGAGATTTTCTATATGAGCTTGCACAGAAGTGTGTTAACTGCTCCTCACCCTAAAAATGTCTAAATGGTTCTTGTTTCATTAAATGTAAAGATTTTCCTGTGGGAATCATCTGTCCTTTTGACATGTCCTTCTGTGTCTGTCTGTAAATGTACTACAAGGATCCATTAAAAGAAAGCATACAGTTTTTTAAGTTTGGTGAGTGCAGAGATGAAAAACCTCCTATTATAGCCAGTTTGACACTTTGAGGTTCAATGAGTAGCAAACCTTGTTCTCATCTGTTTCGTGATCATCAAAAAGCAAAATCTGATTTATTTGCTCTGAATTCGAACTTGTTATTTATGACTTAAGGAGATAAAAAGCAGTAATGTAGTGAAACTTCTGTTCAAGAAAACAGAATAGGCTTTGTTAAAGAACTATTTCCCAAATATCTTTCATTGAAATGAAACTGTTTCTCAGGGAACAATTTTTTTTTCTTTTCAAAATTTAGTCTCAGTTTTTCCATCACGATTTTCTGTTTTAACAACTAAAATGTCAAATTATGTCAAATGACGCTAGGACATCCAATCATTACAAAGTTTTGAGTTTAGTCCCATCTGTATCTAACATTTATCTATTTATATCTCTCTGTTGGTTTTTTGTCTTCCAACCAAGACATGCTGCCTTCCATATGTAGTAGCCACTTGGTGGCTGGGTAGATTTAGTAGAATGGGGTTACTCTTCTCTTTGTCATTCTTCCCTGGGCTGTGCTATGTCAAGTGCCTGAGACCCATCTAAAAAATTTGCCACTCATGCCTGGGAAGGACCTTTGAAAACAATTCCCTGTACTCTTTTCCTCTTTTTTTTTTTTTTTTTTTTTTTTTTTTTTTTTTTTTTTTTTTTTTCCTTGTTTTTTTTTTTTTTTTTCTTTTTTTTTTTTTTTTTTTTTTTCCACAGTGTATAATGAGGTGTTAGCTATCTTTTTCTTACATTCAGTCCTGGTAGGTCAGGAAAGTACTGATAATATAACTAGAAGCCTTACTTGTGAGATTTCAAACCCAATTTGCAGAGTAGAAAGCTTAGACAATGTCTAGTGTCCATCCAAAATGAAATTGATCTCCTAAACTTTTGAATAGTTTTGTTCATTGTGTTAATTTATTAATAAATGAGCTGCAGTCAACCAGTTAATATCCTACTTAAACTAAGTTTATTTAATAAAAGAAGACTTTAATTATACACATCTGTATACCATTAACGTTTTTGGACAGGGGTTTCTTCATACAGGAAGATATAAAGTAAATGAACAAGACATGACCTAAGACAATACATAACTGTTTCCTTAGTTCGTTTCCTTAGTTCCAAAAATGCATTTATTGATTTTGCTTTCACCATGGTCAGAATAATACAAACATTTGTCATTCGCATCCTTTAGCACTCAGCATATACAGAACTATTAAAACTTACTGTTACAGAACTTACCACAAATAAAATGTTGTTACAGTGCATACGATTACATCCCTTCTTCAGATATACAAATAAATAGAATCTTTGCAGAGTACTATTAACAGTGTTAGGATACTTTGGTTGCTATTGGTAACAACAGGGATGATAATACTTTCGGGATGAATTTTGTACTAATTGTTTTGTTGAAAAAATGGAGATGAACTTTATTTATGGCTGAGTTTCTCTAAAAGGGTTACAGGGGTTGCTCTTTTATTGTGCACACCAGGTTTTCAAATCAATATTTATACATTTTTCCCAATGCTAATGCAACCCTATCCATCTGTTAAAATAAACAATAAAAACTGACCTATTTACAGTGCTCTATGTATGTTATACCACCTACTCTATAAACATCACTGTAGAGAATTAACACTATGAATTCAGCAGCATAATTTATCAAATATGTTACCTGAAAATTAAAGGCCTTGTTCTATAGTCCTTTCATGTATGTAACTCTCTGAAGTGGTGTATATGTCTGCATGAGAATGGGTTACAGGACTGTACAAGACAGTTGCTGTCCACAGAAATTTGGAAATTTACTGGAAACTTGACAATCCAGAGTTAGGTTCAAGGGTCAGGCCAGTTTCTCTGCTAATGTCCAGAAAAAGCAGCCCTTTTAAATCCAAATTTATTACTTCTGAAGATGCAATTAATGTCTATGAGAATATATCTCTATTCTAAATGGCTAGATTTCTTAATACTCTTCCCATCACTCTTCAACTTTGACCCAACAGAATCACTGTCTACTGAAAGGAGTGGGGTTTTCAGCCTACATGGCTCATTCATCTTTAAATCTTTTCTTCGATCTTCTTTTCCTTTTAAAACCAAGACTGCTGACAACTGCACTGAGTGTTAGCTGAGTGAGTAGCCCTAATTTATCTTATTAAAATCTAGGCCCTGACCACCAACCTCATTTCACCTCAGACCTTTTCCCCACATTTATTAAAAACTACTTATGTCCCTCTCTGACAATTTGCATAGAAAAGATATGTCAAGTGTGTAAGCACAATAGATCCTATGTTCAGTTCACCCATATCACAATTTTTACTAGCTCATATTAAAAATTAATTTTAAATATATAGTAAGAAAAGTGTTCATAAATAAGAACAAACTAGAAGAAACTGTATTAGGAAATTCCATTTTGAGCAGTGTGAAAATCTGCAGGTGTATAAAAGTGAGATTAAGTGATTCTTAGGTCATACGTTGCTGCAAAGTAAGATCAATTGCACCGACTACAACTAAAATTAGAGCAGATTTTTGACTGATGTGTTTGAAATTATAGACTCAAGGTCTGAAAATTAATTTCCAGGACCATATATAGTTTTGGAAATATGCACATATCTGTCTCACAGCCCATGTGTTTAGTATCTTAGGAAGTTTATATACTTATTTTTTTAAAAATCAGGTGTTGACTATTGCATGAATAAAATACATTCATATTTTTCTCTGTTGAATGTAATGGGAGTTTCATTTCTAAATGGAGTGTTGACCTATATTCTACAGGTATTTTCTGTAAGAAGTGGGAAACTTGTCACTGGCAAAAATTCACAAGCAGAGGTTTAAGGTCAGAAGACATCTTTATGATAGCCACGACTGAGCTTTATCCTACCTAACTTTGGTTGCTGCAAGTTGGTATATGGTGGCCCTCCTGATTTCTTCTACAGTCACCACAGAAACAAGTATGCCTGGACAGAGGTTTATCTTTCATAAAATCATTGCCAAAGATAAATGGATAGATTGTCCTTTGGATGCTTAAGTCTCCCCATTAACTACACAAAGCACAAACAGATGTTTTGTACTGGTTGTATTAGTTTAAGATAAGTGAAACTAGGTGATTAATCCAGCCCTGATGCTGCCCTCTTGAATACTGAAACCTCTGGATCTTTGCGCACTTACTATTACAATAGAGGCAAATATTCTTTTACTGAGGAAACACTAACCAGTAACATATGACTAAACTAAAGATAACTTGTCAAACATACAATATTTTCATTATATTAGTCTAAACCTATAAGTTAAAACTTGACTGATTTAATCTAAGAACCAGGTTTAACTCTAAGGTGGACATACAATGCTCCCTGCCAGGCCAGAAGAAGATGGCTGCTCCGCTTGAGGATTGGCACAAGCAGCTGCAGTCCTCTAATAGCACCATCATGTAGGTTCTTAACTAGTAGCAGATTTGTGTGGGCAGATGCAAAATCAGACTGATATTGAAGGATAAGATATTTAAAGATATTTAACATAGCCACAGATAAGGATTTAAGGAAGACCAAATAGTTTTCACAAGTATGTAGGTAGTTTCCATTATAATTTTTTTTTTTTTTTAAATTGTTTGATTATTTTTCTTGAATATAAAACATGGTGCTTAAGAAAATTTTTGGACTAGATGATCTTTCAAGGTCCCTTCCAACCCCTAAGGTTCTGTGGTTCTGTGAAAAGGCCACTGTCCTCAGTCATAACTACTTGTATTGCTAATATTTAGGAAATATGAGTAGACCAAAGAACAAGAAGTTTTCAGTGCTTCTTTAATTCTCACTGCTCTTGTATTTACTTTTTTTTTAAACTTTTTTTTTTTTAAATTTTTTTTTTTTTTTTTTTAAGGATAGTTTTCAAACTTCTGGCTAAAGTTAAATTTAAAGATGCATTTAAGATTAGTTTTTAGGAAAGTAAAGTACTTAACTTTTTTTAACAGATGGCTGATAAAAATCCCTTCAATATCACTTAGCATGCACTCTAAACACTTGCCGAGTAGAAGACACAAGTGCTTCCTCACTATACCAAGAAGAGGTTAGATGCGCTCTTATGTTGCTGTCCTGCATGCTACAGTCGACAAGATCCTTGTATTATCTGTTCTCTAAGTGGAGCACTCACACTAATCATTGCAGGAGCTGTCACTGTTACTTTTCCCCATATCATATTTAAGGTGATTGCTTAAGATATGCTCTTCTTGCCCCAGTTCAAATGTCAAATTAAACTTAGTTATTTGCATTCACGAGTGACACAGACAAAACAGAGAAAGATAAAATTATTTCTAATGTTGTTACAAGAACCTCTTTGTGATTTGCTGTGCAATGCATTATCAGGTTTTAAATATAAACCATATATATATGTATGTCTTTAGCCAAATTTGAAATGGCCCATTTCTTTCTGTAATCTAAAACGCTGCGGGGAGGTGGGGGGGAGATGATGTAGATTTTCTAGCTATAGAAAATGGAATTATACTTATCTAGTTTAGAAATATTCAATGGTATTATTGTCAGAAATATTTCAACTAAATAAGGGAAAATGAAACAGTCTGACTGTCGGTATTGTTCAGAACTTTATTACACTTACAACCCTTGCTGGTCTCTTCCAACCATTTGAATTAACACAGAAATACAGTTGTGTCTAGGCAACTGAAAATTCGTACAAAACAATCTCAGAAATCAAATATTCTGTCTCTTGCAATTCCTCTAAATGCTATTACAAACCACTCTTGTCTGAAGTGTTATTTAGCCATCTGAAATACTTTTGTATCAATGGAATTGCTCAAAAATTAGAAAGCTGGCAAATCATTCTGTATAAGCCTCAAGAGTTGGGTTTTTTTGTTTGTTTGTTTTATTCTTTATCTGATAAATTTTTATTTGTGAAAATTTTGGCTCTCTGAATAGCTTGAGTTTGGTTATTCAGTAGAATCACAGAATCATAGAATATGCTGAGTTGGAAGGGACTCATCAGGATCCTCGAGTCCAGCTCCTGTCCCTGTGTAGGGGACCCCAAGAATCACACTCTGTGCCTGAGAGCATCATCCAAAAGCTTGTTGAACTCGGGCTGGTGTGGTGCTGTCACCACTTCCCTGGGGAGCTTGCTCCAGTGCTCAACCACGATCTGGGTGAAAAACCTTTTCCTGATATCCTACCTAAACCTCCCGTGGTTCAGCTTCCTGACATTTCTCTGAGTCTTGTCACTTCTTTTTGAAGTTTTTGCATCATTCCTTTTCCTCATCTTTCTTCTTTCCTCTCAATTTCTATGAAGTGTTTTGGTTTCTTTAACATGTTTTGTCACTGACAATATGGAAAGTCTTTGTTTCTTGCAAAGCTAGAATGTAAAACTGAAAGTAAAAAGAACATAAGATTTCTTTAAAAAATCAGATATTTAAATTTTTGGGGAAAATAATAGGTTTTTAAATATTTATTCAATTATTTTGTCAGTTTGTGGACATGATTTTTTAAACACTATTTTTTGTAAGAATTTAGAAAACATATCATAATTAATAGCTAAAAATATCAAGAAAAAATTCCTCCATCAATTATTTCAAGTATGTGAATTGTATCACATTGTTTACACATATTAATGTAAAATTATTAACTGAAAAAAGGAAATCATTTACTGTAGATTAAGTTAAAATTAACATTGACCTTGCTTTAGATCTCAAAACAGGGTGTTCTAAAAATCTATTTGATTTCCCTCTATAGATGTGAAATGCCATGCAACCTGCCTTGTGTACAGGTGAGAAAGTGCATGAAGCTGAGCACAGGTGGGTTTTACACTGGAGAGGACCAGCAGGAAAGCAGAACATGGCTCCACAGGCTGCCCTTCTGCAAGGCTCAGGCTGCTTGTGCCATATCACCTCTGCCTCTGGCACCGAAACACTGGCAGGTGTGCAGCCACAGCTGTGCCCTTGGAGAGATCCCCCAGTGCAGGTCAAAAGATTTGAAGCTAATGTTGACTTGGCATTAACTGTACAGCTACCTAAAATCCCACAGCTTTGGAAAGATGCATCATCTATGATGGCTGATTGTAACTATTCCTTACTTGCCTGTCCATCCTCTTCTGCTAACCCTTGTGCTGGTACAGAGGAGCAGGTGGCAGCTATCTAATCCCTTGATATGAAACCACATGGATGCATTTCTCCTGCATGCAGACACCCCAGGGTCTTCTGCTTGTAACACAAGTCCATCTGCTGCTCTCCAATGAACATTCTGGAGTGAATACTAGTGCCTAAATAAATGACATTTTTTAGACACTGTATCTTTTTAAACTATGCTAGAAATAGAAGGATTAAAAAAAAAATATTTAATTGATACTTTTATTATTTTCTTGCAGATGCACTGTATGTGCAAGCATTAGGCTGTAGCACTGAACTCATTATACCCTCTCTGAGGCTTCAGTCTCTTGACCAGATTCAACTATAAATTCTCTACTTCTCTCCTTTCGTGTGTAACTAAAACAAAATAGACTAATGAAATGGAGGAGAAATCTGCCAGTTATGTTTCAAATGTGCTACTACGAATATAAAAAGAGTGCATTTCAGCTATTATATCACCTATTCACATATATCACCTATCAACTATTACGTTACCATGCTTTAGATCCGTTTAAGCTTAAATTATTCTAGACAGAAAATGAGAATTTTCCTTCCTTCCTTCCTTCCTTCCTTCCTTCCTTCCTTCCTTCCTTCCTTCCTTCCTTCCTTCCTTCCTTCCTTCCTTCCTTCCTTCCTTCCTTCCTTCCTTCCTTCCAATCAAGAGGATACACTTGAGGAGCCTACAAAGTGAGGAAAATCCACTCAAGACACCTTTCCTCTGGGTACCAATTCCAGCTCCTGGAATCTTCTCCCTTTTGTGTGTATTCTGGCAGCAAGTGGGGACAGAGCAAGAGCTGCTCCAGCCCCTTGCTGGGCTTTTTTTTTGCTGTAGCTGTGAAACAGGAGGAATTTGCACCAACAGAAGTGTGCAAATGGCCAGGCAGAGCTGTGGGTGAGCTGACCTTCCTTCCTTCCTTCCTTCCTTCCTCTCTCTCTCTCTTTCTCTCTCTCGCGCGCGCTTTCTCTCTTGCTTTCTCTCTCTCTTTCTTCTTATCCATTGAAAGAATAATTGCAGTTCTTTTCAAATCTCCTAGGAAATTTTTCAGCTATGTAAAGTTATAACAAGATGTGACATCCAGTCCTAGCTAATCAGTGTTCAACACAGACCCACTGCTGCAGTGCAGGGGGTGGCACTTTCAATTTGCCCGTGACACTGACCAGGTTTTTAAGGAACAGTGAGTGAAGGGAGAAAATAGCATAAAAATGCTTAAATTTTTATAGAGAAGGTATAACTTCGTAAGAAAGCACTATCATAAATTCCAAAAAAGTATATCTTAATGATACACTTAGAGTAAATCATTTGCCTTGAGAGACAGGAGGTCTCTAGTGACCTGTATGGCAGCCACAAGAGACTACCAGACTAGCTACTTTCAGCTAAATGTACTCTCATATTAATATTTTAAAATGCCATAATGCCTCTCTGAAAACCTCAGAGGACAGATACATCAATTTGCGAGGTCTTCACTCCAGGAAATAGAAACAGGGATAATCTGCCATTAAAAGAAATAGTTCATTATGTCTGCTTCTTGGGAGCACATAAACTATGTCCCTCACATACTTATGTTGCAAATCCTCACTTTAATGTGAAGGGAAACACCATGCCCCAGAGCTTTATTGTCCCACTGTTTATTAGTACAAAAAGGTTTGTTGTGGTATGAAATCTTAAGCTTGTTGCAGTAATCAATCAGCTTCAAAGAGTCTCTTCCTTGAGCCAGAATCATTACAAATAAATCAATTAAACATAAAGTTTCTGTTTTCAGGAGGATCATAATACAGAACACCAGCAGTGTATCATAGTTAGAGAAAGGGATTTTAATAGGTTGGGGCTTCTAATTCAAGACCCCCTTTCATTTATTTTTTTTTAATTGCAAAGTGTAAGGAATTATTTTTTTTTCAGTTAAATACAGAGTATTCCTCTTTACAATGTCTATTTCAAAATAAAATATATATATATTTATGAGAAAAATAAAGACTACTGCTTAATACTTCTCTAGATGTAGACAGGAACAAGAAATCAATTTGCATTTTTTTGGCCATTAAGGACGCAAAATCAGAGAGGAATGCTGCAAAATGGAATGTGTGTGTAAAATCAGTTTATAATTTATTGGTTTATATGCTGAGGGAGGCACTAGATATTAGGACATATATGGAGCTATTTTCCTTGAGAATTTCTGGGGTTTTTTGTTGTTCAGATAGGTTCCTAAGATTTCCCATAGTATTAAACAAATGTCAGCAACAATGACACCAATGGAATAAACTATTCTATCCTGTTCTACTCTGTTTTATTCTATTTACCAGTTTAACAATATTGACAGTTTTCTTCAGTGAGTAAACTGACTACTCACTATAATATTGTTAAGTTGGAATTTAATTTTTTAATTTATTTTCAGGAAAAAGAATGGATGTGTGGCTCTTTAAAAACACATGCACACTGCTCATGCTTATTTTTGTCAATGACATGTCAAAGAAGGAGCCTTTTTGTCTTCAAATGGGAGGTGATGTTCTGAGATCTGTGATGATCCTACGTTTCAACTTTATAGGATCACAAACCAAGTGCTTATTGAAAAAGTCTTCTGACATGTATTCTACTTGTCAGTGTTCAGGGAAAAAATATTTTAAATGAAACAGAGCTGCTGCCTTGAAGACTCTGCTTCTGCTGTATAGGCTGGAAGGTATGTCGTAAAGGAGGCAGAGAAATACAGCAGAGAAAGTATGGTCTTTGATGGAAGCACTCCCCTGGATAACTACAGCCAGTTGCTATTTCTAGCACGTAGCTGTACTGTGGATGAAGCAGGCACACAGTCACACAGCTGCTGGGCACAGGCTTGTTTTTCTGTGTACACAGCCTGAGATTTTCTAGGTAGAGCCTCAGGTCTGATTTATAGCAATGATTAGGAAATACAACAGAACTGAAAACAAAACAGTGCTCCAAGTACCAGACTGAAGGTTTGGGTTGTTGAACAGGGTATCTAATCAACCACTTGAGTTTGATCGCTCTTGCTGATTAAACTCAATTTTGACTATTTTCTTAGTGAAAAAATAAAACCGAATATGTTGTTTTGGATTAATTCAAACAAAATTGGTATGTCTTTTTATTGCACTGATGCCAAACACTTTCTTCCAATAAACCAGTCAATTGTATTTTTTTTGTCCGAGCACATACTATTAAGGAAATTTCAGCCTGAGTTTACAAGTTGTATGTCTTGAAGACTTATATATTCATTTGCAAAAAGCAGTGCTCTAATGAATAAGGATGCATTACCATCTCATAGCACTGCTGGTCAATCACAGGAGACAACTTTTGACTTGACAATAAAAGGGACAAACTGAGTCAACTGCAGTGTTCATTCATCTCATTTAACAGTTGAGTCTGAACAATAATCACCCTTATATTCCAAATCTCATTTTTAAGGTTACATAAAACTGAATAATTTTCTCGTGGTCTTCATATCTTTCCATTGGCTATAAGTAGAGATCAGGATGTGTTGGTTATTCAGGCAAACTGCTCAGTTAATTCCCATTGTTATGTGGAATGAATAAGGACTGGAGAAACAGATCCTGAAGTTCTTAATTTTTTGCTTTGTCTCCCATCAAGGTAATCTCTAGAAATATTGCATTGTGTCTGTAACAATATAAAAACTCAGGTTATCATTATCATCTGGATGGTCAGGCATGGATGATAACATCCATTCAAATTAATTCTGAGTAGTTCTTAATTTTTTATCCTACACACACATACTTCAGAGACAGAAAAGAGCTGATCCACTCAGAGTAAGTTCTGAGACCATATGTTCCTGTGGGGGAATAACTGGTTAGGTTGTGTAACTACAATCTTGCAAATATGTATTATTGCCTTTATGGGAAAAAAAAAAAAAAAAAATCCTGTATGGAAACAAAAAGAAAAAAAAAATCTCTTATCCTTTAGTCCTGAGAGAGAACTAGCAGCAAACACCAGTATATTTCTAAGGGCAGGGCAGTACCAAGAACCACAGCAGTGCAAGTTACTGGTCTTAGTGGTCTGGAAAGGAGAATTTCCTAGAGCCAGCAAATGATGTCTCAATGGATGAATTTTTTTTAAGTGGAAACCCTCTGCAGAGGATCACATTCATGTCCTGCCATCTTACATGCTGGAACAGTATCTTCAGAGTGGCTGGGGAACATTAATCCTTGAAGTTTTTAAGACAAAGCCCTAAACAACCTGGTCTGAATTCAGTATTGACCTTGTTTTAAGCAGGAGGTGGGACCAGGTATCCTCCCAAAGTGCCTTCCAGCCAGAAAGTTCTGGTGATTCTGCAGTTCTAGCACCTGCCCCAAAAGAAACCTGATGAAAATATCTCAGGGTATTTCAAGAATTCTACTTGGATTTTCTGCCTGAATTTCTTAATTTTGAGTGCTGTTTTGCCCTTCCTGGCAAGACAGTGGCACAATACTGTGAATGAAAAAATTTCTATGAAATAGCACAATCAATCAATCAATCAGTTCTGCAATGCTGAAGGAGTAGAAACAAAGAAAAGTAAGGGAATGTTTGTGCAAAACATAAGTGCCATGTAAAGAGTAAAAAATATTTTATCTTAGAGCATTTATCAGTTTACCAAGTTATATATCCATGATTGCAATGCTTGTAAAATGGCAATGCTGTAAATAGCTGGCCCCAGAGGGCCTTCTAGGCTAGAGATGCAAAATAATTAATTTTTACTGAGATATGAAATTAAGGTTTTGTTACAAGGCAAAAATGAGAATAAAAGAAAATCCTGGAAAACCTGTGTGAAAGGAAAAAATATCAGCAAAACTATCTTGCTTTTTGAAAAACAAAACCTGCTAAAACCCTTTCGTAATATCCACTGGTTCCTTGATACATAATACATTGTGCATATGGTGAAATATCAAAGTGCTCTTCCAGGGCCACAAAAGAAACAAAGGTACAGAAAAACCACTTCATATAACACTAATACTTCCAGAGGACTGCCACTAATTCAATCACTCTATTTAGAAAAAAAAAGTATGAAGCATTCAGCTAAATTTTCTTTTCAGTTACCAGATGGTCTTCTAAGTGAGAAAAAAATACCCTCTATGAATTGATAGTGTACTTGCTCTATTTGCTTACCTTGCTGAGATAAGATTGCATTAGAATCTCCAATTGTTATAAAACATCTGCTCTTAAAATAAACAGAACAAGTTAGGGAAAAAAAGGAAATAGTCTTGTGATCATGTTAGAAGATGTGTTGAACCTGCTTTATGTGAATTTTTGAAAGGCTTCCACAGATATATCAATGTCAGATCTTCTCAGCCCATCACTACAAAAGATCATCTCTATGCAACTGAGTGATAATGGAGTGTTTTATTAACAAATACTAAATAACACTCACCTTAAAGGCCAAAGACTTTATTTATTAATAAGGAACATTTTGTTTGGACATGGTGCTTTTTCTTAAGCTTCAAAGTGTAGTGTATTTACAAGCTGGGAACTCCTATTTCCAGATGTCTGGAGTATATACCTTGTTCACGAGTCTATGAACTAAAACTTACATTTCTAAAAGAAATGCTGGTTTCTTAAAGATTTTTTGGACATTGGTCATGAAGAATTACTGATCGCAGAGCACTCTTAAGAGCTGTCCAGTAGATTAATATTAATTTAGGCAAATTCAAAGTAGAAATAATGGCCTTCACTAAGTGCTGTGGCAAAATGTCGATATTTTGACGTCTTCAGATCCAGAAGATATGCCTTTCTGCTAAGTACACTTCCATCAAACATAATTTACTTCTGGATCATCAAGTGGTAGAACACTAGATTAAATAACATTTCTGGTCCTTCAAGTCTTGCCTGTGAAGATGCTATCTTTCTAGGTTTGCTGCATACATTTTACCATGTTTGATGGTAGGGATTCTGTGTGCCCTACAGTCTAGAAAACACCCTCCATTGATTTCTGGACCTTTTAAATCAACTTAAATCTGATTATTAGTAAAAAACCTATGTGTCACTTAGGAATAGTGTGTGCGTGTGTGAAATTTCACAAAGACTGTTACTATGACATTCTGCTTGTGACTCTCATAGTGCAGTCATGAATCCCAGTATCTTACTACATGCCAGAGAGCCTTTAATTTCATTAGCAATCACTTCAGGATGTTTCTGTCTTTTATCTATTAACTCTGTTACTGCTTTCCGCACACTTGGCCTGTGCATCTCAAAGAAGCACTCACTCTCTTAGATGGTAGGAAATGGAGTTAGGTCACTTGTTATGGTATCTCAGCACCTGAATTTACTTCACGTAATTCAAGGGATGCTTGCTGGTAATGGTTACCCTGAACTTAACAAAAGATCATCTTATAAAACTATTCACTTGTCATATTTATCACATCGAGAAAGACTTGTCAAATTCACAATAACAAAAATATATTGTATTATATATTATTATATATTATATTTATTTAGATCTAGAAGATCTAAGATCTGTTTAATGTTTCTTTAAGAATCTTCCTCTGAATTCACTTTTTTATTAGGAGGCTGAATTTGAATTATTATAAGATTCTTTCCTTTCCATATTTATGTAATTGTCTCTCTTCCTAGTGCCCTCTCCACACATTGCATTTAACCAGTTAGTAAGGAACTCTGGTCAAGTGTAAAACTTTCTCTCTCTGTGATATCATTTCGACATTCTTCAGTCTAGCATGTGGCTGTCATAATATGTACATACCTCCTACAATAATATGTACATTAAAATTATGCATATTTCAAACTGCTAAACAGGCTAACTAAATATAGTTTATTATTTGCTGCTAAGACCATGTCTGTTGGCAGACAAACACTTTAGGGTGACAAAAGAATTAGCATGGTGGATACTCAAACTATTTTCAAATAATAATTATTTTTGCTACCACAATGTAAAGATACATTAAGGAGAAATATAGTTGGACCATGCTCTTTTAAACACAGTAATCAGTTTAGGTTTTTTACTAATACGTTACTAATGCCTTAATACAGGAAGACTCTTCAGCTGCAGCCACCAAAATACACCAGATTGTTTTCTGAGGAGTTCATTAGCAAGTCTCATTCTTTAGACATTATCTGGAGTAAACAGAGGCACAACAGGAAAGACCACTAAGGGCCATGTTGCTCTGAAACTATATTCATATGGAATGAAGGGTACCTAGCATCTGTAAAAGTATCAACATCTGACGCACAACATTAAGTGGAAAAGGTGGATTGTTTAGAGTTGTGTTGTGAACTTCCTAGCAGCCTTTGGAAAAATAATAAATATTTCCAAAATTACTTGTGGCAAGAGGCCAAATGCTGATATTTTTCACACAGTTGGACCTACCTCTTAATCCAATAAAGTCTGTATGAATTTCAGTATAGAATACAAATCTATCTGTTGTATATTCATTTTAATAACCTGGTTGACCTTGTACCTTCTAAGCTTTGAATAAAATCTATTTGATTCTCTGAAAAGCTAAGCTTGCTGCAGACTGTTTAGTAGTATTCAATGCTGTCTCCATTTTGCCGCATATAATGGTCCTATTCTTCACCGTTCATGAATTATGTAGGTCAGTACATACTTATGCCAGGAAACCCTTTCTAGCACCCCATACATTCATGTATTTTGTATATGTATTGATGTATGTTATTGTCATCCTCTCAGAAATATTTCAGGGAAATACTAGAATGTTAAAATGAATATTTTTGTTTGTCTCCATCTGCAATGTCAAGTGTATTAGTTGCCATGAATACAACTGTGCAGATAGAGAAGGAGAAAAATAAAATATGGAAAAAGGTTTAAAAGTACATTCTTGGCTAAAGCCACCTTTGATATACATAAAACATATTGCTGTGTTATGGATTGATTTTGCAGGTCTACATGTTTATATACTTGAGGCCAACAATATTGTTCAGTGTAAAGATACAAATGTAAATACTTTCAGAAATTTTCCTATGCAATAGTTACTTAAATAAAGAAGATTCACTGACTCTTTGCCCTTGTTCTGGTTTTATTGTTTTGTTGGGGTTTTTTTCCAAAACTCAATAATAATGCTGTTAAGCAATGTTACTGGTAATCCAGTTCAGACTAAGAATCCAGCATTTCTGGGATCTGGGATTTTAAAATATTGCTGCCACTGAGACTGAGCTGAAACTGGGGATCAATTACTCTCAGGGCTAGGGAAACCTTTTCAATCAAAAGTGCTATTTGCTCATGCCTCAAAATTTCAAATTTTGTGGAAATTTGATGGTTTTACTTCATGTAATAACTCATAAACCTTGAAAAAGTACCTAGCTACTGGTATTTTTAATTGTCTCTGCAATGCTAATCTCTCCAGTGAATCAATGGGAGAGATAGGTTAGTATTTGTGTGATATGTTTTTAATGAATTAGGATATAAAAAAGAGCATTTCATAGCTAGAGAAAATGATAAACTGATTATTTTAATTCTTCATGTTGGTTTGAAGAAATCAGGATTCTTCTGAAGCTGCACAGGGCATGCAGGTTTCTAGAAGCAGTTCTTGGAACAACATGCCGTAGTGACAATGAGATGGATAAAGTATTTTTTATTACTTGGAGACATACATAATATAATTGATGCATTCTTGCCTGAAACAGCTGTAAAACAGCATTTAGTGCATATGCTAATACATTTTAAAAATATTTGGTTTGAAATGTCATTTTTGCATTTATCACAAATAATTTTTCAAAGTTTGGAAAACCTACAAATCAGTGCTTCAGAAACACAGCTCTGAAACAGACCTGTGATACATTTATATACAAGGTAATATTGTTGTGGGGTGAAGCTAGGACATTGTTCACTTTTTAAATCTGACACTACTAAACATGGAAACTATTGGTATTGAAGGTCATCCTTCATAGCATGATTCATACAAGAAAGATTTCTTGTCTTATTGTGGCCAGCAGAACACATTTTCTGATGCTATTATCAGCTATCAGTCATTATCAGCTTTCAACCCATTATGTACAGTTAAATAGAGACACAGACTATTATCTAAATCCACAGTCCAGAAGATTTTGGAAATCTCGTCTTTTACCAGTCATTATAACAAAGAAATATTCGGTCTGTAATCTAAATTCACTCTTAACACCAATTAAAATGTGCTGAACTATTTGCTTACAACCAGAAACAGATTACCTGCTTATTATGTTGAGAAAAACTCAAGTGGCAAAAGGGGAAGAAAAGGACATTTTATTTGCTTGTACAAAATGTAGAGGCTTTATCTGCTTCACTACTCTTCGCTCTGCTTACCTATGAAAAAGAAGTGGGTTTTAGACATAAAACCATATCTATAACATGAAAACCTTAGATTCTGAGCCTTACAATCCATTAGATATGCAAATTGCCAATCATCTTATACACAAGTAAATGGAGTGAATACTGACATTTCTTTACTGGTTCTTCTTTGAGTGTTAAAAACATTTAAATACTTATGATGTCCCTGCGTTTGGAGTGCAGGATCCTATAGTCCAGTCTCCAAGGAATCCTCTGACACATTCATTATTTTGATCAGTATGTAGTTTTTCTTTAGTTCAAAACACTTGGGAGGTTCACCGCAACTTTCAATGTCTGTAACTATTGTTTTCTAAGTCAAAGTGGTTTTATTTGTTTTCAGTATATAATTTCATTGACAGGAATCCAGTGCTGGTCATTAGCCACTTTCACATATAGTTGTACAGTCACAGGCTACAACATTCAGCCTCTGTCAGTATTGTATCACAGAGCTCTTCTCTTTCTCTCCTTTAAGCTTTAAAATTTAAAAAAAAAACCCTCACAACTGCAACCTTTTTCTTCATGCTTTCATACCTGTCATATTGCATCAAGATCATTTTTTAAAGGCAGCTGTATGCCAGTGAAAATTAAAGCATTACTAGAACTGGTTGTAAGGCTTGCCAGTCTGTTAGAAAAGCCAGACTGATCAGTCTCCACATGAAAAATAATAAGTCAATAAGTGCATCCAGTTATTTTATGATTTCTCACCTAAAGCTGTGTGTATCTGTAAACAAACAGAGATAGATATATACTCTAGCAAATATATTTGTACTTAGATCATGGAAAGAAGGAATATTTTCAGACAAAATACATAATTGTTCAAACAAAACTGAAATCTATTAAAAGAGCACAAATTTGACCACTTAATGTAGTTAATTGTTCTTAAAATGTTCTAACTGTAAGAGCATCTTAGATGTTCAGTGCAGTTTCTAGCTAGTATCCGATTTGGTCTCAAGCAGCTAACAATATCACAAATCAGATACAGATTGTTATGTACCACATACCTGAAATAGGAAAAAAAAAATATAATAGTTTATATTAAATTTAGCCACCTAACATAATAATGAAAATTTCTTTCACAAAATGGCTTTGGAAAAAGAAACACATGAGAGTTACTTTGTCACCCTTGATGGTCCATCCATGTATTTCTGTCTTTTGCACCAAGTGGTGTTTAATTTTAGAGGAATGTAAAGTTATAGCCATAAGCTAATCACAACCTATTTTTCAGAAATTTACCAGAGTCCAATTTAAATGAGTCTTTCCTATCAGTCCTTACACTTCGTAGTTCTACAATCCACCTTTTCCGAAGAGCTTTAAAAAAGCGTGGCAATAACGAAAGGTACTTTTTTTCTGGAAATAAAAAAAAAAAGCTAGTCCAGTAAGCACAAGCAAAATGATATTTTTTTCTAAAAAGACTCCTTATCTGTTTTTACTTTTCTATAGAATTTCAGATCAATCTTTCACCCTGTTTTCTTGCTGCTTTTTTAATGAAATAACACAATTTCTTCAATTCGTTTTCAGTGGTGTAAGCAATTGTTCAATATGATTGGAATTTATGCTTCAGCTGAATAAAAGTTTTTAGACTCATTCTTAGTAGCACAGCAAACCAGGATAATTACTCCTTTTCCATTCTCCAGCAGTCAGCTGAGCTTCCCACTCTCAGTGTCTGTTTTTCAGCTTTCTAACCCTGGGGTTCTGCCTTTATTGTCTCTCTGAGGTAGACTGGATCTTCTTTCCCCAGAGGAGTATCAGAAAAGGGAAGAATCTCCAAGTTGCACTCAACAGGACTTTTTGCTATTTGCTTGCAAATAAGGTGTGCAAAGCCTTTGTTGTGAGGAACCTGCTTTTCTTATTTTTATTTTCTTGCTTTTTCTCTTTTTCTACATCTTCTTGGATGTAAGCGTAGCTTCTTCTAACCTTTCTTCATCAGCCACTTGCAAGGGAGTATAACAAGGAGACTTCATGATAGTGGTCAGAGTATATCACTGAGTGAAAATTATTAGTGTCTGATGTTGTGGAGGTCAGTTAAAAATATCTATTGGTCTCCTTGTAGTTAAGCTCTGTAAGTCTATTATTTTAACATAAATTTTAAATAAACCTCAGTCCCTATCTTTCATATTTTTCCTAAGAAGGTTTATTACATTGATTCCTTTAAAGTAGGGTTACAATATGGATTCCAAAGGAATTTTTAGATACATCTTGGGACCCTCATCTACAGCTCCAATAGAATCATAGAATTGTAGGATCATCAAGGTTGGAAAAGACCTTCAAGATCATCAAGTCCAACCAGACTTGTCCAATAAGACAAGAAGGACTTTATGGTAATCACTGCCAAATTGCATGGATAATCAAAACTATACACTGGACTGTACCAGGAGGAGTGTAGCTACCAGATGGAAGGTAGTTCTCTGTTCAGCACCTATGAGGCCACACCTGGAGCAGTGTGTCCACTTTCAGGGCTCCCAGTTCAATAAGTGTTTTGGAAAATGGAGGTAATCAAGCGGAGAGCTCCCACCATGACTAAGGACCTCTAGGTTGAGGGTTTTTGGGTAGCTGAGCTTGCTCAACCTGATGAAGAGCAGGCTGAAGAAGAGTTTTTACTGTTACCCAAAAGGTTCCAAATAACAGAACGGAGCTCTTCTTGCAGCAGTAAATAGCAAGAGCAAAGGGCAATGGTGGCTTTTTCACTAAGTTTACCCAGAGAGATAGTGGAGTGTCTATCTGGAAGCTTTTGTGAGATTAAGCTAAAGAAAACCACAACTAGCCTGAACTACCATTGATGTTAGTCCTGGTCCACATGGGAGGTTAGATCTCCAGAAGTTCTTTCCAGGCAAAGCTTGTGTGCCTCCCTGGTACTTGTTTTGAAAAGACGTTGAAATATATGATGCTAAACATATTACTTCACTCTACCATAAACATTGGAGTGAAGTATCAGCAATCTGTGCAGTAGTCTAAATAGGGGATGTGCATCTATGAAAGTATAAGGTTTTGTAGGAATATCTAAAAATGGTTAAGGGGACTACAGTCCATTTATCTCCTTGGTAAATCAGCATTAAAATTTTTAACATTTCAAGGAAACCGAATACCAACACTTTGCCAAATCATCATTTGTTCTTCAGCAATTCATAAATATGGTGTTACATGCAATATGTAAGAGAACTAGCTTCTCATGTAAAACAGCTTTCATTTATTAAGATAATTTATATGAAAAATTAATCATAATTAATTTAGAGCATTTGGATTATCCCACGTCTCAAAAATTTTTTCAATACAAGCTCTAGTTTCAATCCCCAGTCACTTAAATTTGCATATGTAAGACATTCTTAAAGAATAATGCAGAATTGTTCTTATTTGCAAGCATCTGTAGGATCAGGCCCTAATGGATATGGATAGGTAGGAGCAAGAGAAGATACAAAATTTTAGCTTTTATAATGTCAACCTTTTACCATCATTTGGCACACAAAGAATACTACACAAAGCAACAGCAAATAGAAAAATGTGTCAATGTGTAGTAACATTTCTATGTCAAAACAACATCAAAACATTCAAAGAAGCCATTTTTTATGTCAATGAAAGAACTACAGTGTTACTAATTCACACTGCTTCTCTTTTCCTTACTTAATTGTTTATCTGCTATAAAGGAATTCAGCTTTCTCAATAGACTGTGCCACCTCAGAACAATCAAATTTCAACTATTGCTCCCTAAAAGGCCAAGTAAGTGTAACATATATCTGCATATTTTTAAAATGCAGTTTAAGTCCGTGAAATTCTAAGTGTGACACATTACCATCTGAAAACCACAGGCTCACAAGTAAGCACGTTCTTTGAAATATGCCCTATAGTAAGCTTGATTGTATTTTGAATCATGCGTTGCTGCCTCCAGGAAGAACCTCAAGAGACAATTAGAGTCAAATGACAAGAACTGAAAAAGCTACTGTAATTTATGACAATAAAATATTTCTCCTTTAACTTTTGCTAAAGACTGAATTTTTTCAACAATACAGCAGAAAATTCTCAAATAGTTTTTATATATTTAGGATGTTTACCAGTATTTCATTTTAAATTCTATTTTAATAACAGATATAAAATTAGGAATTTTTAAACCACTATTTGGCATAATTGTAAACAATATAGAAGTTATAGCCTTTTCAATCAGTAACTGCATTAAAAGCAAAAGCCTATCAGAAATTCAGTGTTTGATTTTATACATACCCCAAGTATTCTTGCAGTAATTTTGTGCTATTAATCTCTTATTTTAAAGAAAATTAAAATTCAAGATCCTGATAGTGAGAAACAAAACAGTGCTCTCTAGGTGTTTCAGAAGAGTTGACTTCAGCAAAGTAATCTTAATTAATAGTAATTCTGAATAATGCTCTGTCTAACTGCATTAATGAGATACTGGGTCAATCAGTTTGCAATGGTTAATATTTTTCCAAACCCATTACATCACTTCATGAGTAGCAATTCAAACTACCCATGTAAACTGAAAACTTTAAACCCCAGCTATAATCAGGAATTGGAATTTGTTTCTTCCCTCAAAATATAGGCAGTATTTTTATTGTATATATGCTATAAACAGTATATAAGAAAAAAATTAATAGGCCATTTTATAGTAGTAGTGCTAATAGCATTTGAATAATTACATTTTGCCTGTTCTTTCTCCAGCGTCTTCAGCTGAATGTTTTTTTGTCTGTGTTTTCTTAAAGACTAACGCCTTCCCAAGATGATTCTTCTTTCTTTCTTCACCTTGTTCAGACACATACAAAAAGAAAAAGCTGACAGAATAAATGGTCTTTCACCATGTTCTGAAGGTCAACAGATACAGGATTTGTAAGCCAAGATAAGAAAAAATTTCTGAAGTCAAGAGCTTTGGTAAAGTGTGCAATAGCACTTTAAATTGAACTTTGGCTCTATTTTAGCCTTTATAGAGTGGGTTCTGTTAAACCACAGTTTTCTGGAAGAGAATGCTTTTTTCCCATAAGCAGCAGTATTAAGTGCCTTGAACTCACATCCTTTCTTTTAGTACTGCTGTCAGAACCTCTTCAAACTGGAACCCGAATATTTTGAAAAGGCTGTGACTTACAGGGGCTACCATTTGGACATTTTAAAAAACAGTTAAAAGACCCATGGATATTTAAGACATATTCATTACAACTGCAATTCTGCCTTTTTTTTTTTTTAATGGTTTTGTAGAGTTTTGTTGAAAGCCTGGAATAAGTGAGTGAAGACTGAACTAAAGAGGCCATAAGCACAGAGATGCACAAAGAAGTTGATGTGGGCCTGGAAAGGCTAACGTGGCAAGTGGGTGTTCCAAGCATTACCCATAGAAATAAGTCTTAGAACTGGGTTATTTTACATCATTCAATCTTTCTTCTTTTTTTTTTTTTTTTTTTTTTTCCATCTTCAGTTCTTCATGCTTTTTATCTTTGTGGCAACAAAATGTATGTTGCATCTTATATTTTGGTACTGGGGAGTTAGAATTCCACTGTGATTAGTAAGAACAGTTTCTGAAAGCAGCTGTTCTCTCGTATATTTAGAAGTTGCTAAACTGCTTGTATCTGTAATGATGGAGTTAATTAAGTTAAAAACTTTTATGTATAATATCAGGAAGGGAAAAAAAGTGTAAGCTTATCTCATGAATAGTCTTAATAAATAAAAATAAACTTCAGTATATATGAGAAAAAAATAAAATTACTTCCATTTTTATTTGAAAAACAATTTTTTATTTTCAAGCATTGAATTTTGGCAAAAGAGCCTGGCCTTGATTTCTTTTTCTAATTAACCATGGAAATGGCATTAAGAGAATGGAAGTAATTCCAGTAATATATATTTTGTAAAGCTTATTTTTAGCTTATTCATAATACATTCTTAAGAAATGTGTTAAAAAACATTCCAAGAACAAGACATTAACTGTATGTTATATTGAAGTAGTAACCATCATCAGAGGTTTTAATAGTATTCTATTTGAATACCTTTGGCATTTTTTATTTCTTTTGATGGATTGAGATATTTTAGCTCATTAATCACCAGAATACGCTACATTAATATTTCAGTCATGAAGATGGTACCACAAGGTCTCATTGGAAAGATTAGCTATATTTCTTAATCACTGAAAATTAATGTACATTTATTCTAGTGGTTTTCCCAAGCACTTTGCTCATCTTGGTGATGTAATTTTTGCACATCTGTATAGGCAGAGAAATTGAAAATTATACTGAAGAATGTAGGTGTTCCTCCTTCTAAAAGTATTAGAAATACCAAATAATGCTGCTGATGTGAATCCCTGTCTCATTTATCTGAGGATTTCCACCATAGAGTTTTGTGTCTCTCATACTTCTTTTTTCTTACCTCTTTTTCCCTCACATTCTCTGTGCCAGGTCTATCTCCAGTATTTCAGATTTGGCCTTGCTTTTAGGTTTTTATTTCTCAGATCGTACCTCTCTTCGAATATCCCTCTTGCTTTACACAGTCATCTTTTTCTTTAAATAGCTCACTGAACTGTAACTGTGTAGGAATTGATTGGGAGTACATCAGTGGCTCAGCGCTCCGCAGGGAGCTACTGAGGGCCAAGCTATACCTATGCTCTGAGACAGCTGGTTCCTGTTAAGTTGAGCTCAAGATACTGTGTAGGTAACATTAGAGTAGATAAGAAACAAGCAGTGCTATGAGACCTTTGCATCTCATGGCTTTTCCTAGTGTAAGGGCAATGCTGGATAAATATATATATATATATTTATGTGTGTATATATATATATGTAAACAAAAGAGGAACTACTATGGTTCATCTTTCTGTAAGAACTGTGTAAATCACTGTATTATTGAGGATGCTACTTTGCATCTTGAGGTCCCAAGTTCACCAACTGGATCACAGTGCATGTTGCAACTTGGCTATAGGAGCAGCTTGAGTCTGCCTGTGCTGAGTGAGATACCCCTGTGGCTGGTGAATTAGTTTGTGATGGAGTATTCATTCACACATGCCTTGCAAATGCAGACATTATTGTCACTCCTTTGTGTAGCCAATCACACTGTAGTTCTGGTAAAAGAACTTAATGAGCCTACAGGATTCAAGCCTTTTGCAGAGAAGTACTTTCCATCATAGCATAGCATAATTTAGTTTTGTGTGGAATTAAAGATTATGGAGTGAAATGGAAAAAATAGTGCTAAACCCATTCCTCCATGGTTTTCATTATATAATAAAGAATGGGTTGAGAACATTAAATCCAGATTTCAGTCCATAGATAATGAAATTTCTGATTTATCAGACTTGCCATTTCAGTTCAAGTGTTGAAATAAAATAAGGGTATCATTAACACTGCGTAGATAAATGATCCTGACTGAGTCAAGAAAAAGAGTCGATAATCTCAAACTTCTTAAGTGAGCAGGACAAGCTCTTTTGTTCTACAGCAGTCATTACACTATGGTGTAATCCAGGGAGGTAGGAAGAGATCCACAAATGGAGAATAATGTATAGAGATTTCATATTATTTCTGGTGGCAGTAAACACTTTTACTGCCTTTAAAAAATCCACTCTTGAAATGGAAGAAAACAATGACCTTCAAATACGGTAAACGTTATTTTGAGAAACATCACTCCAATGGCAGACTATTGAAATAAAAAGCTGAACTAAGAGAAACCTGGCTATGGTGAATAGAGGTTTATCACTTAGCAAATTGTGTGTTGAGGATAAACACTGTTCTCCAGAAGAAACCATAGGTGTGCAAGGAAGGTATGGAAAACTTGCTGCTCATTTGGTTAAATCTGGCTAATTTTAGTGGCTTGTACAAGCCTGTTTCTAGTTGCTATAGACTATAGAAAGACTGTTTCCAAGCTGCTATATTTTGTCCTGATTTACTCCTGCTGAGGATGCAGGAGTGGATCATGTGGAGCTCAGCAGACAAACTTTTCCTTGTCTTCCACCTTACTGATGTTGTTGAGCTGTGGAGATATTCAGCAAGACAGTGGTATGAGACACTGTAGTTCAGAGAAAGACCAAGTGAACCATCACACTTAGATAAAACTGGAGAGCTCTTGTATGTGTTTTTGCAATGATCTAGATAATTACGTAGGCTAATTTTATTTACAGATCTAACTTCATATTGTCAGGTCTAAAAAGTTGAAAAGACTGCCTACTTGCATTTGTCTGTCCATGCTTATGCTTCTCTTGGTCTCAGTCATTCCGTCTGCACTGTAGCTGTCTTGCGTTAATAGCTCTGTTCAGTACACAGCCTTGTGCCTTTGTAAAACATGGTAACTTATATTTTCTGCATTTCGTGTCAAAGAAAAAATACGAGGAGAGAAAATTTTCTCTCATTCTGACATTCACAAGTGTATATACTGAATGGAAAAAATTACAGAAATTAACAGATGTTTAATCTAAAAAAATAGTTAAAAATGAAATAATATAAAGCTATCATTACAAACTCAAAGTGGAAGAGGAGATTTAAAGAAAAAATTCTGGTGTTTTTTTTTCACATGAAACCAGCAAATAAAAAAGAGGTTGAAAGAAGGATAAGGGATTCCAGGAAATCACCTGATTTTTCTTTAGAAATGCTTTTGTACATTTACATTTTCTTGCTTTGTAAGAAGCAATTGCCCATGTAAAACAATTTGTTCTGAGCATATGGCAGTGGAAGAACAGAAAACCCACCAGAATAATTTTCTGTGTCACTAGGGGGATTGTTCGAAATGACATAATGGTTAACATTTAAGAAGGTAGGAAAAAAAATAACAGAATTCTGACAGACTTGAAAAATCCACCACACTGCTCAAGCAGAATCATTAACTGAAGTTATGAACTTGCAAAAAATGTCTCTGGATTTTAGTTAAGGTAAAAAATTGTAACTGTCTCAGGCTGTGAGAACACCGTTTTACTTAATCAAATTACTTACAAGACAGCTTTTAAGCTGAGCTCAGCTGCATAACACTGAATTTACTTTCCTATCCATTCCAGCTGTGAGATGAAATTCATTAGCTTAAAACTCAGACAGGCAAAAAATGAGCATCAAACATGTTTCCACAAATGGAAATTATTTGTTAAAACAGAGTGTGTGGGCACATCTTCAGTATTACAGTGAAAAGCACTTGGTTTAACTTTTCTTTTGACTGTCAGGACCAAACCATTAGACATTGCACTAAAATGCTCAGGATCCATTATGGCAGCTCTGATGTGGAACAACTCCCAGAGGAGACTGATGACAAATAAGTTGGAGGAAGTACCATCCCAAACTGACAGAACTGTTTGGTAGTTGTTTGAATGTTCATGTCTTAACATTATTCACAAAAATCTTTATGTCAGCTGAATCACAACCGCTCAGCTGGTGGTGGTACCTTGTGTGACTGTCATATATTTGGGTTTGGTGATGTGCCAAAGGGCTTATACATACAACGATATACCTCAAAGTTCATCATTGTTATGAAGGATAAAAATTACTATTAAGGATAATCAGATGCATTGGAACAGTCCTGTACAAGTATCACATGTAACATTTTCAATATATTTGTCCCAGAAATATTTATTTTCTTGATTACTGGAGATAGATGCCCTGATTTGCTGGATGTTTCAAAATCTGAACTTAATTACATTCAGTAATTCTTATTTTACTGGCATGATTCATAAGATACATGATAAGATTTTAACAACCTCTCTTGTCATTAAATTCAGTAAGATGTGGAGGTACTGAACACATTGATAAAAGCAGCACAATAACTCAGTAACTAAGGATCTTGTATCATGGGAATTTAAAAATAAAAACAATTATGTTATTGTTTGAATCCATCTTTGGCAAGTTAATATTTAGGCCAATGAAAAAATGTTGTTCTCTTAATTCAGTGCTGCTGTATTTAGATTTTATCTTACAGCATGTGAATGAATGTTAAAGTGTTACTAGTTTGTAACATTGCAACAGAACTTCACTGCAGTTTAATCCCACTTGTTGTAGGATGAAGAAAAAATATAACTTGAAGGTAATATTAGGGATGAGTTAGGGCATGTTGGCAGCAGAGGCAGAGGGAGCTCCTGACTCCTACCATTGTGTTGAACACTTGGTCAGTTTTTGGGAAGAACTGATCAGCATAATGATTTTGGTCCTGATCCTTGAAGAAGGGTGAAATCACACTTTGTAGCCTGCTTCAGTTCAAAATACAGTACGAAATGTAACTCTAGTCATAAGCTCCTTGACAGCAGAATCAAACCTGTAGACAGAGAGTTGAACATACAGATTTTAGAATGGCTAAAAACCTAGACTATTTTACTTTTTCCTGGTTTTCCATCTTCCTTTCACTCTGCTCACTGGGAAAAGCTGATTTAAAACACTATTAAAAAAGGGTTATAATAGAAAATCCAGAAAAATAATCTGTTGACTTTATCCATTGTGGTTTGTTTTTTTTAAATACTGCTAAAAATTTGCTTAGAGACTTCATAGGAACTCTAGCAGCATTTTTCATTCTCTTTTCTAGTTATTTCTTTCTACTGAGTCAAGTGTTGGAAGTTTCAGTGAGCTTATGAAGATGACTGTGCTGTGTGTTCACTTACAGTTGCATACAGCATATTGCAGTTTCCTACCATAAAGCCATCCATGATATGAATTTTCTCTGAAAAGAAAAATGTTAGTCTCTAGGGATTAGAGTTCTTATAACTGTCAAGAAGTTTATAATGTTTCTTAGATGAAAGCAGATGTTCACTTACACTGGAGGATGGTTGATTTTTTGTAGATTAAAATATGTACTTTTACCATTTTCTGAAAAGAAGACAGAAACCTGTGTGTATGCATGTATATGACTCTCTATGTGTATGTGTGTGTATGCATGTATAAAGATTGCCTGCTGTGCTCTCAATAAGAAATCACAGGCTAGAAATTGCAAAGCTCAGCAATAGTTTAGTTTCGTTTTTACAAAAGCATTAGGACATTTTAAAAAATAAACTTTGAATGATCAAGTTTTGTGAACTTTTTTTTTTTTTCATATACCATGTTCATAGTATAGAATGATGAATTGGCTCATTAACTTAATTTAATCATGTGAATAAATATGAGCTTGTAAATCCTTCTATTTACTGCTATTTCAGTGGAAGAAGTCACATAAAACTTCATATTCCTTATAGCAAAATGACTTGAACTTCTATACTCTCAGAAACTTGTTTTTTGTTTGTTTTTTTTTATTTTCCAAATCAGCATCCTCTTTCCCATTTTAAAGGAGTTTATTTCTTGTGATTCATGGTATGTAATGCTTTGATTTTAGTTTTGACTGGACTAGATACTGTACTTAATAGCAAAACCTGTGTGGTTTCATAGGCGAGTACACCACTGCTATCATCTGGTTTTGCCAGCAGGTCTTAGATTAGCTACTCAGGGTATATTTGTACAAGGTTTTTCAAAGCGTAAATTTTATAAGATATCAAACTTTGGCCAAATTTCCTAGAGTTTTTCTCTTTCTAAAAGTCTCCCTATCAAGGGGCATATTGTTCTGTATATTTCTTGATGCTACAGCTTTGAAAGTATCATACAAAGGTTTGTTATATTATAGTTTACTATACATACAATTTTTTTTAACTTTTTTTTTTTTTTTTTAAAAAAAAGGTATGGAAAAAGTGGTCTTAAATGTTACTATCTGTAACTGGTTTAGTTTGTATAGTTACATTTTTGTATCTTCAGCAAACACTGCCCTTTTCATTCATGTGTATTTTGTTACCTGACTTACACAAACATTTCTTGACAGAAATTTAGAAATTCAATTGACCTTATTACACTAAACTGAAAATCTGGGAACCTAAATCCTAAAATGGTACAAGAATTCATCTTGCGTAATTCTGATCTCAACATTCATGCTAAGGACAATTCATACTTTGTGAGGTAGAAAGTGCATACAAACAAGGGAAAAATATTTCTGCATTCTGCTGCTGAATTCTGGCTTACTTAGAACATCGTAGCAGCATCCTGCTCACTCCTAGTGATAGATTATTCTGAAACTTTCCTCATTTTGCAATATTCGAACAATATTCGAATAATATATATTTTTCTCATGCTTTTCTATCTGTTATCACAAAACTGCTAATCAATCCAACTCTTATATTCCCAAGACATAGATGCAACTACCTAGCAGTTGTGTGGAAATCCTGAACTAATTTGGTTTGATATTTCAGGCCAGATAAATAATAAAAATAGGTCATACTTTTTAAATGGAGTTTAATCTCAACATATTTTAATAGAAAAACAATCTGTTTCTGAAGAGTAACAACTGTTTCTCTCTTGGATTCATATTTATTTCCTTCCAAGCAATGTAACATTTGTTTGACTACAGGTTAAAATTTCCTAAGAGAAAGAGAAAATGAGAACTTGTCTGTCTAGTAAAGACTAAATTTGGATCCATAAATGAAGAATCTGTCATAAGAGATGTCTTGATATTTTTGATATTTTAATAGAAATGCTAGTCTGTGGACAAGACGGGTCTCAGTTGATGTTCTCAGAATTTGTCTCATCCTGCTGTAGTTCATCTCTAAATTATTGTTCATGACAATGATTGCACCTGAGCAGAAAATGAATAAGCCTTCTCTAGTTGTCAGAGTCCGGTAGTGCAAGGATTTCTTCTATGATGTAGTTATTATGGTCATCCAGGAAGGTGACGTGAGAGATTGGATACAGGAGTAATGTAATTTGACAGTTATTTTCCTCTTACAAGCTTCAGTAAGGTGCAGAAGGTCTGGGATGTAATGGTGGAACCATTCTAATTTTACTGAAAATATTGGGAGAGAGAAAATTCGAAGTGACAGATTTAAAAATTGTGTCAATTAACTAGTTGACATGACATAAAAATCATGTGGATAGAAAGAAGCCTAAAACACTATCATCTTAAGGATAATTAATTTTGATGTTTTAAAAAGACACAAACCAACTCATAGGAAAAGATTACAATGTTAATTAAGGAAAGAGTTTCAAAGCAGAGTCATAAGGAAGAGAAGGAAAAGAAAAAATTACACCAGACCATGCCACCAGATGAAACAAACTCATTTACACTCATTAAAAACATTGTTTAAATATTTTGGATGTTGCAGTTGAAATAGAAATTGAAATGGCCAGACTAGACTCTTTAAAAACAGAAACCAGAATAATCCTGGAATAAATGCCTGCAGGGAAAATCTTTCCAAGTTTCTGATTTAGGACAATAAAGATGTATTGATTCAAAATGCCTGTGAATGTGGTATTAGACAGTAATAGCCATGGTGGGCTTGAAGGATTTTTATATTAAAAAAAAAAAAAAAAGACCACAAGGACCACAAAAGTATTCTAAAAAAAAATTTATTACTAGTTTGAAAAAAGACATGTTGAATTAACATAAGACATTATTTTCTATAATAATTCCCATAAAATTTCAAACAAGACAGTTTGCTTTCTTCTTCAGTCACTTCTGTGACTTCTGTGACACTACAAAATTGGGTAACACTGCTTCCCTGTTCTGTATACTATCAGGGAGAAACCCACTGGTCTGTAAAGCCTTTCAGTGCTACAGTAATGCCACCAATATCAAAGCATGAATAATGGATGGGTGGGTGGGTGACTGTATTGCGGGATATAGACATTACACAGAAATGGCAAATAATTTCATAGGCAAGTGTATATACTTGTACGTGTTATGTGGATGCTAGTACGCAAAGTGAGCTGATAATTATAAAATGCTGAAAGAGTGATGCATGAAGAATTCCATGCCTGCCACAAACGAAGGACTGGAATTAGTGAAGGCCACAAGGAGTGCTTCTTGATTACTAGTAGCTTTTTGCAAAGCCTAATAGGGAGATTGTATTTTGAAGTAGTTCCATGTCACCACCACTGCTTCAGCACATCACTTGGAGAGTATTTTTCTTCTTCAAAGGATTTTACCAGGTTGTAGCTAATTCTTCCAGTGTCATCAAACCAGAAATTGGTTTACATTAATTCAAAAGTGTTCAGTCAGAATAGAATTACCTACTGAGCTGCAGGTTACTTAAAAATCAAAATTCTGAAGAGTAGCATGATACTTGGTCATTTTTTGGGGTCATTTTCCTGTTTGTTTGTTTTTTTAAAAAAAAGTGTAGACTCTCATTTGTACAAGGAGTAGACACATCTCCCTACAGCTCTGAGATTGTTCTTGGCAGTCCTGGCTGAAGAAGACCGAACAGATAATGAAGTTTACTTGAATCTCATAGTCAGAGGGACTAGGTCCTGGAGAGAGGTGGGATTTAAGAAGCAGTCTCATTCACAGAGTATCTTTTCTGGATACTTCTAAGAAACTGCTCTTTATGCATTCTTGTAGATTCCCCATTGAGTTCAGTATCTTTCTGCAATGTCTCCCCACTTCCCACTCGTACCACCTAAATCTTTGCTCCATAGGAAATGCTTTATTCAGTTCAGCATCAGCATCATGACTCCCAGTACAATGAATCTGAAATTACTTTTCTATACGCAAGTCCAGATCACAGACCCAGTTTCAGAGCTAGGGTAATGGTCTCACTTATTGATTTTATTGCCTCCCTCTCTACTGTCTTAGGTTATAAGTGGATCAAGAAGGTAGCTTTATGTTCTGTGGTTGTCCAGTTCCTACGTACTGGTTCACCTATACAACACATTGTACTAGCATTACAGCTCCTAATAGGACTACTACTATTCCTACAGATACAGCTACTAATACTGCTATTAGTGCTAAAAATTACAGATCAGAGATCTAGTAATAAATATTTATCCCTTTCCTCAGTATCCTAAATCAAACTCTCTCAGAAGCAAGTTACACATTGAAGTAACAGGAGGAAAGGAACAGAGTATGTGTGTTTCAAAGGTAAGGTATAGTTACAACAGCATATAATAATGAATACTTTATCTCTATAACCGCAGTGATTTTGCATTACATATTACACGCCTGCCAGTAAATTTGCTCTATTGAGTCTTTTTGTACTGTGGCAGCAACAATGTCATATGCAGTACTGGATTGCTTAAGAATATACCAGTTCATTCTTGTTGTATAGAGTCTTCTATTACATTTAGACTGCTGTGCACTGATATAAAATAGAAATTTGTAGTGATAATTGATTGATCCAAATGCTGGTTTTTAAAGCTTTGCAATTCAGGCAGATGTAATGCTCTGAGAGCAAGTCTCAAAAATTGTGCTTCTGTGTTGTATTTCCAAGCAGGCAGGGTGTGAATAAATGCACTTAAAGCACAGCTCTTTGGACATCTGCATGCTCTCAGGACTAATCTGGGAGTGATGCTGTGGTGCTACCTTGGGCCATCCATGCCAAGGGTCCCTGCTGGAAGACATGTTTACTAGCCAAAGCCACAACCAGATCCTTCCACACTTTCGGTTTTGGAAGCTGGAGTACATGAACCTAATTTTCAGTAAAAAGGAACTGAAAGCCCTGTGAAAATAGAACCTTTTTATTTAAATACTTAAATGTTTTACTTAAAGTACTTAAATATATTACATAAAGATTAAATATATTTACATAAAGATGTTTAGATGTTTTACTTTAAGTGTCTACTTTAAAAGATATTGGCTGTAACTAGAGGTAAATTAATTTTTTTTCATCAAGGGCTTTTTCATGTAAGGGCTGTGAAATTCAATAAAATGAGAATGCACTGATCTTTTCAAGTTAAAATCTTCTGAGACTCCAAATTATGGTACATACAGAGCTTGTATTTATGTCTTCTGAGTACTGCTCCCTGTTGCTTTTCTGGAGCCATTGACAACTGTCCAAAAATATTGTACTGCTTTCCAAGAGTAGGACACCCCACATTTCCATTAAAGTTTCTTGACACAACATGAAATAAATTGCTACAGCAGTAGAAAACTATTTAAACATGCTATTAACATTTTACAGTTCAGATTAATAGACTAATCTGTCTTTCTTTGTTCCCTTCTCAGAAGGGAATCCTTGTCACAGGAGACACTTTGCATCCTTTCAGAAATTACCCTAAAATACACATTTTAATTATCTTGTTATCAGTTGTGCATTATTCAGAAATTGCAGGAGAAAAGAAACAAACAAAGTATGTCTAGTGTTCTTCTACTTTTCCAGCATGAAGAAAGTAATTATGGTGTCCAACACAGTGAAAAAAGTACAAGAAAAATTATCAGATACCACTGAAACAGTTTGAATCTTGTGCTATAATGCCTTACATAATAAACATAACAAAGCATTTTACAGACACTTATCACAGACTTAAGCGACTGGAAACCTTTACATATCATATGTGTGTTAAAGTGCTGGGGACCTTTAAGTAGGCAGAACATAATTAATTGCTTTGGTGTTCAGCCAGCAAACTGAAGTTAACTACTTTGCTCTAAAAGACCACTTTGACCTAAAAGACCATGTGTAGGGATGCTTGTGTGGTAAAAGAGAAAGCCACACTGCAGGTTCAGTGATAAGGTGCACAACTTCCACTAACCATGGATCAGGTAGATGGATGATGTTTTGTCATCTCCATGAACTCTAGTTGGGTTTTTTTCCTTGTTGCCAACATTTTGTTGCACTGTGCACAAAGCAAGTAAAAAAATCCTGACACAGAGCATTGTTTCCTGTTGGGTATTTTGTAACTGTCTTTGGTGACAAGCAATAGGCTTTAATCCAGGGTTTTAGCAGGGTCAACAGAGCCTTAAAGGTAAAAAAATAATTGTGAAATTTCACACCCAGGATTATGTTATTTGAGACTCTGAGTCTTGAGGGATTTGAAAAGGTGGAGGGAATAAGTTTTGTTTTGCAAAAGGACAAGCATTAATTTGACATTGTAAAGAAAATGTTTTTTCTTGAGTATGACTGCCTACTGTGCTTTCACATTATGTGAAAGAAACATCTTTCTTCTGCTTTCCAAATACTGTAGGTTACACTTAAAATTTTACTGGTGAAACAGAGGGAAATATGACTGAATGTATAATTGCATCTGTTCACATTTTGATCCTCACATTACACATCCTCGGCAATCAGGGATGCATCGTGCTCCTTCCACCGTGACATTTGCTCTAACTTCAGAAAGACAAAAGTCGTCAGACTTCTCAGAATTGTTTTGCCTCCCCAGACAAACAACAGAGTATGTACCAGTATTTTCTATCTCTACATATGCCATCAGTTCCACAGAATGATATGCAGATTATGCCATCCTGATCATAATCCTGCTGGTTTGCACTCTGTGGTCCTCTTTTCATTTGTGGTCTTCTTCTCATTTGTGGTCTTCTTTTCATATGATGAGTTCTCCTTCTGTGGAGCATGACTCCTGTGACATTGAAGCAACAAAATACTATGAATGTCTCCTACTGCACATCTGTCTTGTACATCTCATATTATAATTATGCTGTCATTTCTCATAAAGATCAAGAAATAGACAAATGTCTTACAAGATTTCAATAGCTGTCCTTTCTTAAAATAATTAGATCAATCTTTCTCAATACTTGTCTTAGCCTCTGCTGTTTGCTGTTGATTTGGATAGTTCAGAATCATGAGGTTTCCTCCATGATAAGAAGATCTGATGTTTAGAAAAACATATTGTGTAACTGCATTTTTCAGAAGAATAGTCTCCTTTACCATGCTGCTTTCTTCAGTCTTGGTTTCTTACCCTGAACTAAAACTTAAATGTCCTAGGAACCAGGTAAAAAATTGTTGCTTGGCAGGAACAAGGGTCATCTCCAGTGGTAAAGCATGAATGCATGGCATATCTTGAATGAACTGAGTCAAGATTTATTTCAGAGCAGCTCCCAGTGCTCACCTCTTCTTTTCATATACTCATGCTTTATGACAAGTTCTGCCAATGAAGCTCCACACAGATTATGACAGCAGTTGTTTCAACCTAAGATATGCACAGAAATCTGTCTTCTAATAAATATCACTTCATCCTGCCATGAATGTTGCACAGCACCAATGTTGTTGACAGAAGACATTGAGAACAAATAAGAGCTCCCTTGATACGGACTTTTGAAATTTCTTTCCTCTCTGTGTCGTTGTTACCTAACATCTGACCACTGGTACTTAAACCCAGTAGTAGTTCTAAATAATATTCAGTATTTCTAGGTATGCCCACACACAAGTCTGGTTTGTGAGACACTATTTTTTACCCATCTTCAGACAGAGAAATCTTTGGCTACTTCCAACAAAACTGTTTGGCTCTGAATGGATGTCAGTTGTACAGCACTCAAAATTAGTCCATTTTTAGAGATACAGGGATTATGAATAGAACAGGATGCTACTTCATTGACATTACAGCCAACAAGAGCTTTACTTTTGCCTTCAAAGGGACAAAATGTTATCTATGTATCCACAACAACACACTCTGTGAACAATTGCAAACTTTCCCAGATGCTTGGGAAAAGGAAAAGGAAAAGAAAAATAAAAAGGGAAAGAAAAGGAAAAGGAAAAGGAAAAGGAAAAGGAAAAGGAAAAGGAAAAGGAAAAGGAAAAGGAAAAGGAAAAGGAAAAGGAAAAGGAAAAGGAAAAGGAAAAGGAAAAGGAAAAGGAAAAGGAAAAGGAAAAAGAAAAGGAAAAGGAAAAGGAAAAGGAAAAGGAAAAGGAAAAGGAAAAGGAAAAGGAAAAGGAAAAGGAAAAGGAAAAGGGGAGGAGGGGGAAAGGGGAGAAAAAAGAGGAAGAAGAGGAAAAAAGGGAGGATCTTCAAAGGACCCAGTTTCTCTTATTTGCTCTTGACACTGCCTTAATCACGCCTGGTAGCAAAGAGCAGAAAGGGAATGAGAATCAGATTGAGACTTTTCCAGGTGTCAGTTCTCCATTTCAGAACAACTGAAATACATACAAGCTGACTGAAATAACTATTGCTGGGCCAAGAAATCTGGAGTCTAGAGCAAAACCCCTTGGACCCTGTTCAGCTTCCTCCCCCAGTCTGTGAGGTGTGGATCGGGCCCTCAGCCGCAACACATGTAAAAGCCATTGTTGTTTCAGCATCTTCAGTTTTTTCCTAATTAGCATTGGAAATAAAGGTTTAAAGATTAGGAACAATGCTAAAGAAGAAATGATTGTATAGATGACAAGTGCTGTAAATTTTGTCAGTGTGTGCTAGAAAGCTCCTCACAGCTCTTACATAAGCTACAAAGATACAACCTGCATATCCAGAAAGCAAATGTTCCCTGCCACAATTTAAAAAAGAGGCACTTATCAAGCTACCTATTGTTCCATCACACAAATACTTCTTTTTTCTCAGTTTCCAGAAATATAGTTTGCTTATGCCATATTAGAATGACAATGGCATCTAAGTCAAGGCTAAGCCCACAGCAGACTGATGAGCATCCTATCTAAATGAAGTGTACATGCATAGACACAGCACAAAGCATCATTTTATCATTTCATGCATCCTCTGGGTGTTTGCTGCAATCATCCAGTAATACTATTTTGGACAGTAAAAAGAAGCAGAAGAAACACTTGTAGGCTGGAATCTTGCATTAAAAAAAATAAAATTAAAATTAAACCCTTTATTGTGAGCTTTGTACATTTTCTGCACATGCATACATGGATGTAGGCACAGATATACCAGGTATTTAATAGGCTGGTTGATATTTAATCTGAATGCAGCTGTTTCGATATTTGTTTGGTCTGTCTCTGGATTTTTCATTACAAATATGTGGTTAACAGCAGCCAACCTGATTTGCATATGTGTGTGTCTGATTTGTTCACTGCTATGCCTCCTGTGTCCTACATCTTAATCACATCCAGGCACCCGCCCCATTACATTACCAGAAGGGAAGTGATGGACATCCCTTGACTCTCTTCATGACCCCCTGATAATCCTGTTTCACACACAGGCTCCCTGCTGTATGAAACACAAAAGCTGCCACTGTAGTTCTTTACTTCCAGTCGATATTCTGACAGACTTGATCTAGCAAATTAGTATGCTGTGGTAGGGGCACGACAAAAGACCCTTTTGACACACTCTGAATCGATACAAAGGCCAACAGAGAGCCATTTCACCGTAGTTCTGTTATTTTTCCCCTTTTGATGACCCTTCTCCTTCTTCTTTTTTTTTTTAGCTCGCATGACCTTGTCAGATTTAAAAACATAATGTTAGAAAAGTCATCCTTGCAGAGGGGAAGAAAAATCTAAACATGCAGAAAGGCAAGAATACCAATGTAAAATTAAAATACAACTGGATCAGAGGATGGAGATCTTCTTGTGTTAATTTTTTTGTCCTTCACACTGCTGAAATTTCTACATACTTCAAATGTCAGAGGATAGAAGTAAACAGACTGCTGTGGCCATGAATGCTGTGTTACATCTGAATATTGTTATTCTTCCTTTTTAGAAAGATGAACACTTCATCTCAGATATTAAAAATGTATGTCTCAGTCATATTTCTTGGTATGAAGGATCTTGTAAGATCATAATATACTTTACAATTTAAAAATTGTAGTCACATTTAACTTCATTTCCAGCTGCTTATGCTGGGAAATTTAACAGAATTTACACTGAAATTGATCATGTCATGCAAAGAAAAATACTTTTAAGTGTGTGCTATGTGTATTTAAAAAAATCTATAAAGACCAGCCTAATTTGTATCTGAAAGTTTTTCAACAGACTTTACACTTGTTCAAAATTATGACTTATTCATAGAGAAACTACAATCTTAATTGACTTGCACCTCTAAGCAATATTATTGTGTCTTTCTCTACCTCTGCAAGAATAACTAATTTGTTCAGAGTCAGAGTAATTTTAGTTATATTTACAGCTTTGCCAAATTAATTGGTTTTATGTTGGCCAAATCCATGTAATAGATTTACATTTAGTCTTTAGGAAACATACCTAAATGAGGTCAACAACTATTTATCTCATAATAGACACTTATGTGTAACTATATCCAGATACTCATAAAGGCTACAGATTTGTCTTATCATAATTTTAAAGGTGAAATTATGTCATAAGAAGGCCTCATTTGCGTAATTTAAATATATGTTGTTCTTAAGGAATGATACATCACCTTAGATGAAAGACAAGCATTCAGGTAATCTATATTTTCTTTCTCATACTAGGAAACTAAAAAAATACCTACCAAAAATCAGTTTCTAAACTTAATCTTAAATTTTTAAGTTTTCAAGCTGAAAAAAACTTAAGTCAATAAAAAATTAGACATTCCCAACATTAGAAAGCACTTTACTGTAACTCACACAGAAACATTTTCAGAAAGTACAGGTGCACAAATTACTCCTAGTATTTACTGTACAGTATGTACATTTGACCTGTGCTGCACTTACGCATTTTTCAACACATAAACCTTGTTCTCTCAAATAGAACTACTATACAGACACAAGGCATAAAGCATATTGTGCAAGGAATTCAGGCCTCTTCAGACAACTCAGCTTAAGAACAGAGGCAAAATGACACTAGTTGTTCCAACTTCTCTAGCAATTTGAACTAGCTCAAGACTACCAGACTCAACCCTCTCTTCCAAAGCCCCCAAAGCATAGGGTGACCTACTCAGGTAACCGAAACCAGTAGCCCACAAAAGAACTTTTAGTATTTACACCAACTCTCATCCACACTGAGAGAACATTTTATTAGAAAATATATCATATTTCACTGAGGCAGAGCATTCTGTCCTGAGATAAATATAACACAAATGTGTATGCAGCGAGAACTACCCTTCGTCTTATCAGAGTATCCATATTCACATGTTCTTTATGAAGGCAGTACTTGCAGAACAGTATGTTGCATTTTAACTCCAAGGTAGAATACTATTAATATGTAGAGCAGTTCTGTGAAATATGCTGAAAGTCTCCCTTCTAGGAAAAAACCCATAGTATACGGCAATAATTTTAAAATAGGTTAGAGTAACAGCTGCAGCATGACTTCGTAACAGGAGTAGCAATGGATATATCTTGCTAATTGAATACTTTTTAATGTAATCCTTTGTGCCCTCTTTTCTCCTATTAAACAACAATCAATCAAAACAAATATAGTTAAGTCTTAAGCTGGGTATACTAAATGTTGCAAGGCAAGTATGTTGTTCAGATAAAACACCTCTGCTGGTATTTTAAACCATAGGAGGTAAAAATTACCAATTACTTTTTAAAACCTTGTTTTACAATCACAACTGATTTTTTTCAGCCCAAGCAAAACCTGGGTTTATGGGCAGCTGGACTCCGAGATTCACAGCATGACAGGTGCAGGATTGGAGGCTACCAAGATCTGGAAAGAGGGAAAGAAGAAAAGCAAAAGGAGGAGGGCTTGCTCTGGCATCACTTCTTTACAGTCACGCACAATACTTCACACTTTGTTACACAGGGTTGATAAGGGAGCCCTTGCTACCACTTCCTTTGCTGCCTGATTAACCTTCTTCCTCCAAATTTGTCTCTAGAGGGGTGCTCTCTCAGGGGAACTAGTGCTAGCCTGATGTCCACATTCGCAATTCCAAAGTCTTCCTTTCACTGTTTTTACTTTTCACTGTGTCACTTGCAGTCAGCTTGCACTGCTAAGGTCCTACTACTACACTACAGCTGCCAGAACATTGCCTATCATCTGCCTCGTCCTTGTGCATCTTCATGGGCTTATCTTCTCCCAGAACTCTACAGACAACACCCTTTTTTTTAAGCTGTCATTTTGTACAGAAAAAACAAACAAACAAACAAAAAATCCCTTTATCTCTGCCTTTGAGAAATGTTATAAACCCAAATTCTGCCTCTTCTTTTAGATAGGACACTGTCATGTTTCTGCCTGTCAAGCAGGACATTGCTTTTGGGAGAAAAATAATGCAATAATGCAATGAGACAGCATCAAACTCTGAAGGAAAAGGCAACATCTTTACTGTCAATAAATCTCATTGTTTTAAAGACTGTGTTGACAGCTCTTTTTTTGTGCACAAATTTATTAACCTTCTTTTTTTCAAAGGCTGAAATTCTTCATAAATTAATAAAAAACAATGCCTAAACCTGTAGAGTAAGGAAGGATGCAACAATACTGGTAGATACATCCAGAACTTTTTTCTGGAACTGAAACCAGCTAAGATAGAAGACTGACCCTCTGCAATATTCAATTCTCTTATTTTATCAGGATGGGAAGGTAACATCCAGACTGTCTTCTGGGAAAGCTTCTGTGTCAGGGAGTTACTGGAAGACATTTTGTTGACATGGGCCAGAACAGTAGGCAGGACTGTTGTAGCACATTCCCAGTAAGGAGCTGTTGAGTTCCTGTGCCTACAAGTATACCAAGGCAGTTTAAAGATATAGGTATCATGTTCTGCTCCCATAAGTCAGCTGGTCTTAGTCTTTTCCAAATCAAATAATACTTCCCAGGTGGTTCTCACTGACTATTCTTCAATGTTTAAGAATAAAAAAGGAGAAATCTACCTGGTTAAAAATACTCCCCTAAGTTTCAACGTCTGTTAACAGGATTTTCACAGATCCGTAGCTCCACTGACTTCAGAAAATTCAGTTCTGATTTGTGCTTACTTGAAATCAGAATCAGGATTGACTGATAGGTACGACTGAACATCTGTTTTTACCTTCTGCAGAGCAAATGGTAGGCTCTATTTTGGACTTTGTCTGTTCTTAGATTGGTCACTGACCTCAGAGTGAGCTTCATCAAGATAAAGACAGGAGGATTTAACTCAGAAAAAGTGAAACCTTTTATTTAATATACTGGATAATAGCAATGTGGTATGCTGCTCACCCAAATATGTATTTTCAAATCAGTGTTATTTATTTGTGTTTATGGTTTGCCTCATCTACTGTACTTTCACTACAACTGTGTATGTTTATATTGCACTACTACTTATCTCTTCTATGGACATCATAGTTTACCTTCAGCATGCTGCGTGCAAAATAGGAAAAGAAATAATTCCAGCTTAGGTCTTTCACTTCTTGCAAGACTTTTTTCTACAGCTTCAGTAAATGAATAATTATGTTTATTTTATTCTCACCCAAGAATCCGAAGCAACTGACACAATGTGTGGTCAGCTAAATGTCAGACTCTATAAATAGGAACATGTAAACATAATCCAATATTTAAAAAATAAACACTCAAGAGCTGACGTCTTGCTGTACTTCTAGATCAGCTCCTCAGCTGGTACAAATCCACCTGGTGGAAGTGCTGAACTGTGTCACATGATGGGTGCCTCTATGAGGATGGCAGAATTCAGTTTTCTAATTGACAGTGGACCCCGTGTGCCTCACTAGAGCATACGGATGAAAGCCTCAGGCTGGACAGATGAAAGCAGGAAAATGTACGGCCAGAACATCTTGAAAACATAAAGTGTTTAGTCCCTTTTGCTTATCATTGGGCATGAGACTTAAGTAGCATGAAGGGATGAAATAGAATGACATATAACAACAAAAAGTAAGGCAACTGTGATTTTTTCACAGTGTTCTCAAGGATTCTTGGCTGTTTTTTCATACCTAGTGCTCCAGTTACCTCCTTGCCATTATCTAATAGTATTAGATAACAGTTTGGACACTGGTAGTTTGTAAGACAGTGTTTCTGATGTTACTGCTCTACCCTGGAATAATATTAGGAAAACTCTCCTTTTCCATTCCAGAGAAACTGTTTGATTCTACCAGGAAATGTCAGTAGGCAACATGCATTTTTTATTCCTAAATTGAATAAAAAGCATACCACTGGGCTGGCTGAACTGGCAGTTATCTGCACTGCCCCTGCACAAAGCTGCAAACCAGAAGGACATGGGGAAGCGTTTCCAGAGGCACACCTCCCACCACTGAACGGTCAGAGGTGACAATGTCTGAGGAAGACATCAAAGAAAAAGCTTTGTGTGGACAAGAAATCTGGCTAACAATATTGCAAAACCAAAAATTAATTTAAAAAATTAAAAATAAAAATTATTCAGGCAAACTCCTTTGTTTGCATTTGTCTAGTCAAATTAAATGTTTTTCCAAAGGATTATTTCATTAAGCAATTAACACCCTCTTCCCTTCACAGAATCTTCCTCTCAGCTTTTGGTAAACCCTGTCTGCATTCTCCTTTCCCTTCAAAAAAAAAAAAAAAAAGAAAACAAATTTGCAACAGACTTCACGTTAATTATATCTTCAAGAGTAGTAAGACAGACAGGAAACAAAGATTTGTTTTCATATCATCAAAACTAGAGGGAGAAAATAAATAAATAAATAAACAAACTCAAGAGTTGTTTCCAGGAAAATAAACAAATCAGCACTCCTGGCAGGCCACTTTTAAAAATTCAGGCTGACTTTTATACTGAATTGTACTTATATTTGTTTAGTGATCTCCTCACATGTTACAGATTTCACAAGTGACTTGTGATGCTGAATTGCTCTAGCTGTTTGTACAATTCCCATGTTACTCATTGTTTGTTTGTTTGCTTTCCCCAAATTGGGAAGAACTCACCTTAAAGTAGCTGTCAAAGTGTGACTCATCTGGCAAGTCAGTAATTACTTTTCATAAAGTCATATGCCAGAACACAGAGAATTCATAAGTATTGTAAAAGGTACTGTAAAATGTTCCTATCTACCATTTTCTGCAGTTCCAGTAAAATTGAAAAAAACCCTTCATAATATAGAACCAAACAACAACACATAAATGCACCCCCTAAGTGAAGAAGGAAAAACACAGTTTTCAGAATATATGTTTTTACAAAGGACCCACAAGGAGAAAAATTGGAGAAAATATTGGAGAAAAAACTACACTTTAAAGCTCATTTTGAAGTATGTAATATCAAATTAATTTCCTAAACCTTGTTCTTCTTTCATTTTTATGCAGTCTTCTCTATTAGAAACATAAATGCTTGTTTCTGTTATTGAGACAAACATTAGATTAATTTGGACAGTGATGATAACAAAAGAACAGAGAACTGGTAACTTTAGTTATCTTTTGGCTTTCACAGTTTTTATTTGTAACAGCTTCTCAGTTCTATAATACAGCCATAGACAGCAAAGCACTAGAGCGTGTATTGCTAGGGAGTTATACAGTCTTGTTTCCAAAAGGGAATAACAAATATGAGTTCTTTCTTCACATCTGTGTCTTTAAGTGCAACCTTGGAATAGACCTGGTAGCCCATTCTCACGGTTTACTCTACAGATAAACAGAAAATAAAATACATATGTTTCATCTCAAGCAAAATTTAACAGTTTAATTACATCTTGCCCCAATAAACAAACAAATTGCATTTTGCCTCAGTGGACTGGCAATGGCAAAGTGAACCTGCTCAGTTAGGCCCTTGTTGTGACACATAATATGCATCACAAGGGGAAGTGTTAATAGGCATTTAAGGGGACATGACAAGCCCATTAGCGTTGCTGATGAACCTGCCATAGAGTAAAGGACAGTCCTAGCCATGGAAATTGCACTGCTGGGCAGCACAGCAAAAGAGAAGGGAATGTTATGAACTGGGCCAGAATCAGTAAAGGTTATGCTAAATCAGAGATTCTGTTTGTAAAGAGATGTGAAACCCACGAGAAATTAACTGTTTTAAGTTATTTTCCTTACTACTAAAACTGACATTGCAACAGTACAAATCTTCTTATCAGCTACCTGGGCATGATTTTCCCTTTTAAAATTTTTCTAATTTAGAATCATTTTAGGGACTGAATACTCTTACCCATGCAGCTGCAAAAGCCTGCAGTGAAAGCCTGAAGAATATAACCAAGGTCAGGTTCTTGCCAAAAATAGTATATTTTTTTCATTCATCTCCACTACGTTACATCTCTTTAAACATGCATGTATTTGTTTGTCCAATTACACAGCTTTTATATCCCAGAAGATGATCTTTAGTGCCTATGGGCAGTGTGTTTATTCATGTATCTACACAGATGCTTCTGATCTTTTAAATCTCTAACACTTGCTTATACTGCTTCTTGTCTTCTTCTTCTCTGTCCTTGAGCAATCAGGTCAATAGCTACAGCCAAACTTGGCAGCTGTTGGAGCAAGATGTCAAATGTTGAAATATATATTCTTCCTGCAGTGGCACCATGGCCTGTGGCTAGTCCTTTGTATGGATTCACTGCCAGCAATGTGGCTGGGTTCAGTGCTGACTGCTTGCGGGTGTAGAACTGCCTGCAGGGTTATATCAAAGTCATACTGTTATGTAGCTGACTGTTGCTTTCACTCCTTAGATGGCATCATTTTCTGGCACTAATGTAGCTGCATGATTTTTTCTCACATCCATTTTTACACTGTGTGCGAGACGATCTCTCAACCCCTATCATTGTATCTCTGAATTAGTCTTGCATTATTCCATTCCCTACTTCCAGACAAAATGTTAGTAAACCTAAAAGGATATGAATAAAACTGAGAGAAAAGAGAAGATATTTTTTAAAGATTAATTTTTTAAAATGGATAAGTGTACTTCCGATTTTTAACCACTGTCCACACAGAGATGCCCATTTCTTTTGTCAAAATATTTTCTACTTTTATACATAATTAAACAGTCAATCTTGCCTGCTCTGGTTACACAAAAATTATATAACCATCCAGATTTCAAAATTAAGGTGCACAAAGTTTAATCTTAATTTTTTAAGCTTCTCAGAAAAAAATATTTTTGAAGTGTCATGAATATCCCCAGGAGCATATAGATAATTGACAATAATCTTCACAGAAATTACTAGATTTAAAATTTAACTAAAATCCACATAATTTGGCACAGAACTTTAAAAAAAGTAATGTTAATTTCTCTCAGAATCTCTCTGAAAGGCTATAAATACTCATGAGGTCAGAGTTTTAATTCTGTTCTAAAACAATTTGCTTTGGAAGTGTCTTGACACCTGGTACCTATTTGTTACCTGGAGACATCATCCAAGAATTTGGTCAAAGATGCAGAAAAGCAGTCACATGGAGCAGGCTGATACATCTGGGGCAAGAGCATTGCATCTCAGCTAAGAGGAAGTCAGGTAGAAACTCCAAGAGGACAGCGTGGATGAGTAAGCAGCTCCTAGAAATGCTCAAACATTAGAAGGGCCACACAGGGGGTGGAAGCTAGGGCAGGTATCCTGGGAGGATTACAGAGAGGTTGTCTGAGCAGCTGGGGATCAGGTTAGGAGAGCCAAATCCTTGCTAGAATTAAATCTCACCAGGGATGTTAAGCACAATAAGAAAAGCTTCTTTAGGTATGCTGGGGAGAAAAGGACATCCAAGGAGAGTGTAGACCTGAAGGAAACGGGCGGGGTAACAACACAGGATATTGAGAAGGCTGAGATTCTCAATGAATTCTTTGCTTCAATCTTCTCTCGCAAGTGCTCCAACCTCCACACAAAGGCCACAGAAGGTGAAAGCAGGGACTGGGAGATTGAATTACCCCCCATTGTAGGACTAGAGCGTAAAGCTATGGGATCTGATGGGATTCACCCACAGATCCTGAGGGAGCTGGTGGATGCAATTGCTAAGCCTCTGTCCATCATATTTGAGAGATCATGGCAGTCTGGTGAGGTTCTGATAATTGGAAAAAAGGGAAAATAGCCCCTGTTTTTAAAAAGGGGAAAAATGAAAACCTGGGAAACTACAGAGTAGTCAGTCTCACCCCTATGCCCAGCAAGATCATGGAGCAGATCCTCCTGGAAAGTCTGCTAAGGCACATGGAAAATAATTGGTGACTGCCAACATGGTTTCACTAAGAGCAAGTCATGCCTTACCAGTCTGATGGCCTTCTACAGCAAGGCTACAGAGATGGTGGATGGTGGCAGAGCAACTGATGACATCTGCCTCGATTTGTGCAAGTGTTTGACACTGTCCCACATGGCATCCTGGTCTTCAAACTGACAAGGCATGGATTTGACAGATGGACCACTTGGTGGATAAGAAACTGGCTGGATAGTTGCACAAAAATAGTTGTAGTCAATGGCTCAATGTTCAAATGGAAGCAGGTGACAAGTGGTGTCCCTCAGGGGTCAGTACCAGGACTAGTGTTGTTTAACATCTTTGTTGGAGATATGGACAGTAGGATTGAGTGTATCTGGACGAGGTTTTGTGCAACCTGGTCTAGTGGTGAGGTTCCCTGCTCATGGCAGGGGGGTTGGAACTTGATGATCTTTGAGATCTCTTCCAACCTTAATGATTCTATGATTTGAGGAATGCTATAAATGAAATGTGGTAACACTCTTAGAGATGAGAAAAAAGATAGGAAGTACATTAGTTTGTCCAAAGATTTTTTTAGTTGTTGCCATCCTTGTGAGACATGCATGCACGCACATAGAGGTTAGTCTTATAATTAGGCCTGAAAATAAATTTTTACAGGCTTACCTTGTGCTTATGTGCTGATACCAGAGTTTGTTCCCTACAAAGAAAAAGATTTGGGGGGACAAATTTGTACAACCTGCCTTCCTTTAAAAAACACTTTAGAAGTCTATTTTTAAAAACTATAAACAATAGGAAATGCATCTAATCCCATAAAACATACACAGAACAGACTATGCAGATGAGGGTCCTGGACTGGATAAGAAAAACATATATATTAGTCCCAGTTCTTAAATTTCTCTACAGAGCACCATATCTTTATGGTAATTAACACATGAGAAAGGAATGCAGAAGAGAAACCATACCATGAAATATTGAGCATAATGGGAGTTGAGTTTGTGCTGTCTTAAACATACTGTAATTGGGTCCTCTGGTACAATTTCTCTTTTAAAAATAATTTTTTTCAAAAACACTGCCTGCCTGCCAAGATGTTCTTAGTGCTGTGGCAGTTGTTTGTAAAATCAAGAATATTTGTTACGACATAGGAACTGGATTTGTGAATACAGATAGGAAATCCAACATGTAATTTGTAGATGCAGTTTCTGTAGGCAACATCTTTCTTTGAGATCAGTTTTGAGACAATAGCTCTGAAAAAGAAATCTTCCTGACAAGACCTGATCATCTCTTTTTCCATTTAGGAAGCAGTTTTCAAAAAATGAACAGGCAAAGTACTGCAGGCAAGGCTTTTCCTTTCCACAGTACATGTGTCTCTCTTCAGGGTACATCAGGCAGATGAAGAACTTCAGCCCCAGACTTTCCTTCCTCTTACTACATCCATAGCTCTTAAAGGCCACAAAGCACAAGGCAAAAGGGAAGACTCAATAAAAATTACAATTACTTTTTTTTTTTTTAAAAATCTTCATTTGTGTGTCCAGGCATATTACTAGGAAAGATCTCAGTAAGAAAGATACAAAGGTACATCAGTAAAAATAAACACTGTCAAGTTTACTTATCTTTTGGACAAATTCATGCCTGAGTAGGCAGAACAGAAGTTTTATTACCCAGACATTTTACCCAATAATTTGAACCAAAGCAAATCTTTGATACAGACAATTACAGTATAGCCTAGCACACTCTAATTAATTCAGGCATGCTTTTTGTGAAACCTGGTATACGAACTCCGCAATGTATCAAAATATTAATACTTGTTAATTCTTGTTCATTATTTATACATATATATGGTCCTGTTTGAACTATCAGCACTCTCCCTGGGGTCAATTTCACTCAAAATTTGACTCTGTTCTTTCAGCGTTCCTGTTTGCGTATCCCTGTGATGAGCTTAGTTTATGCATGTCATTAATACGGGCAAGGAAAGAAAATGTTCAACAAATATGCTAAAAACATACCCATTTAAGATGTATGTGAATTTTAAAACTGCTGAAATAAAATAATTTACAAAACAAAATGCCAAGTGGGGGCAGTGAACTATTTTATTCTCTTCTACAAGCAAAAATAGCATGGGCATTTTTATATTTAATCTCAAACTGCTACCATAGGGATCTGACCTAGATTTAAAACTCTTATCTCGAGAGATGAAAGATTTCCACGTTAATCTACTGTTGCTCGAACATGTAGCTTTACATATATCAAGAGGGGGCAGCTCATGAAGTTGAACTTCAGTTGCTTATCTTTTGTTCTTTGCTACAGCAGGGCTGTACACGATCCCTCTCCTTTCTTCTCCCCTCCCCCAAAACAGGAAAAGAAAAGAAAGAAGCTTTAATCCTCTCTGGTACAAATTTCCCTAATATTCAATAATCACTCCCTGTCTCCTTCCCTGTGGGAGACGTCTGGTAGCATCTGTGCCAGCATATGTTAGACATCTCTGAGTGGGTCACTACCTCATTTAGTCACCAACTCCTCTGTCACCTAGAGAGACAGCAACATCCCTCCACAACACAGAGCTCTGCAAGACACAGCACTGTCATGTCTCTCTCAATAAACTTGGTTCAGTACGCTTTAACCTACTCTCTGTACACTTTAACCCACTAACCATGGTTAACCCACTCTGAACTGAATTCTTTTCACAATGGGGTTAACATGACTGAAAGAAGCATTATTATGTGTGTTGGTTTAAACCAAGCAAGGCTTCCAATGCTAATTTCAGCACTGCACCTGAGAATAAAGGAAGCAAAAATGTGATTCCTTTCTATGGCAATAGATTTTGTCAATGGTTGTGATAAAGTCTGCTTTTTCTTTCCTTAAATCAACAAAATTAGACCAAAACATCTGGCTGCATTAGCTGTGGGAAGTTATTTTGGAGTGGCTTTTCTTTTTCAGTTTGTAGTGAAATGATGTATAGTAGGACTGTTTTCAGTAGATATGCCATTTCTGAAGTGTACACACAGGTTTTTCTGAGTTAATGATTCTTACATCTGCTCCTTATTCTAGGTTTTTCTGCCAAAGTGGCTGATGTTTGAAAATCTTCCACAATAATTTTCCAGAAAGAAAATTAAAAATAACACACAAACCCATTTTTAAAGCCTCAGAATAGTCAACCTGTTGTTAGCCTTGATCTCTAATTACTTTTAACATTTAACTGAAGCAGGATAGGGAAATCTAAAATATGGTATCTGATGATAGAGTACAACAGATTATTATTATTATTATTATTATTATTACACTGCTTGCCCTTTTAAATGTCTAAAACCTGATAAACTATGAACCTATTAATATCGCATTAAAGTCAGTTTCATTTTTAGTGCACTTAAATCCTAGGTACGAAAAAAGTTATTTACCAGCAGTTTCATGAGAACAAAATTAAATATCTGTTAAAATGTTATCCTCCAGGCTTAGATCCTGATTCAAAGTAAATTGAAATAAATAGGTGTACTTTAATCCTCCTTTTTTTAATGTAGCACTAGGCTAATGTAAAGTTTTTCTTTTCACACTGGCCAGAAAAAATGGTAAATAACTGAACTTGGTATTCAACAGTCAGTTCAGATTTATCTCCCTTAATATTGAAAATACTTTCTCTAGGCTGGCTGACCTAGAATCATAACATTATCTGATATTGTGGTTTCTAGACTTTGAAAGATGATTTTCTAATTAGAAAAATGAAACCTAATACACCTCCTCCCAGCCCTCTGAAACTATACCATATGTTGCTAAAGCTCCATCCCCTTCATACACCATCAGTGCCTCTCCACAAGAGCTAGCTCTTCACTGCCATTTGAACAAACTAAGAAATGCTGATAGAACTCAGTTTTCTTCTATATGATGATGAAGTATAAAATACTTAGCAATTTTTTTAAGAGTCATAAAAACTACTCTGACATACTTACAGGCATTATAATGAACATAAAGTTTAAGTGCAATATGTTCACCCTATTGGGTTTAAATGTAATCCAATCGTTACTCTAATAAAGGGCATTGTAATAGTTTCTTCCACTCTGAAATCTTCAGATTACTAAATCTCTGTTAGGAGACTAAAAATGTTGATTTCTTACATTATTTTTGAACAGAATTATTCCTAGAAGATGGTAAAAAGTGAAATGGAAATATTGTGCTCGGATACTATTGTTATGTGTTTGGATTTACAACAGGACCTTCAAGAACAGAATATGGCCCAAAGTATTTTAAACCTATAATCCTTGTTAGGATTCATATACTGAAGAACAGGTGAGCTTGTGGGTGCCATACTGCTACTGAGTCAGAAACCTCTGACAATAGGAGTTAATGCTGGAAAACCTGATAAGCTTGTAAGTTTAGTAACATGAGCAGCACTGCTGTAATTGCAGTTTTCTTTCCTGTTAGATTGAAATTAATCAATATCCAAGGAGAAGCAGAATAAGGAGTTTTCAATAATTTGTACTGTTTTTTGATAGAGATATGACCTTTTGTCTGATTCAAAATTATTACTGGACTATTTTCTAAAATGCGCATTAAAATTTGTCTGAGAAGGTATTGTCAAGCAAAGGATATTTCATAGTGTTTTCAGGAGCACGTTTGAATAATCATGCAGAACTTCTTCTTGCTTCCAAGTACGTTAACAAAGAATCAATACTGCAGCAGGCCTCAGAGGAGTGAATCTCCACACAATCTTTTGCTTGGTTCAGCTGACATGGAGAATATCATGTAAAGATGTGCACAAGCATTTCAGCTGGCTTGTCCTCTTACCGATTAGACCTAGGGAGATATTTGATTACAGAATAGATGGGCAATATGCTTTGCCATCTCTTCCCAATTTAATTTGCAATTTTACTACACTATAAGATGTGACTGACAAGTTATTAGAGTTTTGCATTTGGAGGATAATGTATGAGGTGAAATAAAATTTTTTTAAAATGATAAAAAGAATGAAATGCCAGAGAGTAACATCCTCTTATCCTCACAATTGTAGACTACTGTAGTGGCAATCATATCTGATGAGAAGAGGTTTTGAGAGAAGACATGTTCTGAAATTTATCATAAATAGATTGGAATTGTCATTTATCTGCAAGATCCTGTTTGTGCCTGTGCTCTGCATTTGTGTGAGTCCATACAAACTCCCCAGTGGGAGTAATTGAGAATAAAGTGTAAAAAATTAATTTACATAGTTTTAGCCATACCTTATCTGCTTTCCTTTGCAAGCCCTAAGTTGAATTATTTGTCCACCCACATTTAAGTTTACAGCCTTATGAAACCAAGAGGTGTATGTTTTAAAGGACTGATCATAGTGCAGATGGCAAGGTGTCAGAATATGAAATAAAAAAGAAAGAGTTTTCATTCAGTTACTCTTTCAGTCATCCATCTTTCCTCCAAGATTAAATATACAGGAGAACATAGGTTGCAACAAAGAAAATATGGAGAGGTTCTATAGGAAAGAAGGTATGTTTTGATGTAGTTACTTTAATGTGATAGAAACACAGGCTGTAGCTCATTTCTCTGATTCCATGGGACGTTTACATAAGGTGAGATAGGGCAAACACTGATCTGGCTGAACAGTAATTCTGCCCAAAAAGGTATAAATGCAGCTGGAGCTAAAGAATCCAAATGATTTAGTTGTGAACAGTATTTACACAACATGGAAATGGATAATTTGAGACCACTTTTTTAGGCTTAATTGCAGAATGCTACAAATGCTCATGGAGCAGTATATAAGCCCTGAGTGCATATAAAAGCTTATTCCGACCCTTTATTGAGTTTTCCATTGGTAGCAGATAATATAATTTACTGAATTTGCCTAATAGAGGGTTACTTTTTTCCTTCTTTTTAGTCATATCTTCCAGTGTTCTTTTAAATACAAGTTACCATGCATGAAGAATAAAATATTATTATTGATATACTTGTTAGCTTTCTTTTAACAACAGTGGTAATGCTCTTCTTGGTCATCAGTATATTTCCATGTATTTCAGGACCAGTTTCTATCTGGTCTTTGCAAAATATAACCTCTTCAATTTCAAAGAAATTAGCTTATAAATATTTACTGTTCAGTGTAGATCTCAAAGAAAAGAATTACTGTTATGCATGCATCCTTTCAGGATGGTGTAGTTGTAGATTTCTACACAATCTATGTAATGTACTCTGTTTTCCAGACACTGCTTTAAAAGCATGTTTTGCTCTGAGTAATTGAAAATAGCAGAGAAGTAGAAAATTGAGAGCATTCCTGTTCCTCAAAGGTTTTTTAATGAAATATTCCACTAGCTGCAGAAATATCTTAAAAGTACATTAAGTACTGATATCTGCAAACAAATGAGATTTTTCTTTTATCCCTGAATACTTTCAATGCTTTCGATACTTTTATAACCTACTTCAGAACATTATCGTTTAGAATTTAATTTCTCATCCGCCTCCCACCTAACAGAAGAGTTTTGTCTCTTGTGATTTTTTCTCATTATGAGGCAGGAGTGATCACTGTGTAACCACAACTTACAAAACATGAATTGGGGGCTGGGAGGGAAACATTACATTAAAAAAAAAAACAACAATGGGATTTTTTAATCTAGCACTTAACATTTAAAAAGAGTCCCATATTTAAAGCAAAAATATAAGTTTTTATACCACATGGATCATAATATTGCATCAATGTGTGATGAGATATTTTTATCATTACGGAGAGTATATAATTCAAATATCCATATCCTGTATTGCAGAGTCATTAAAAACAAACAAAAAAGCAAAAACTCAACCTACACACAAAAAAAAACCACAACAAAGCATGGCAACCATTCCTGTTCTCTTTAACTCTATAAAAGTAATAATCTTATATTAGCTATGTTAGGCTGAGGCAATGGCATTCACACAAGACAAAAATCCTCTTTAAGTGTAATGACGTTTTTTTGCAGAACATTTCAAAGGAGGTAGGTACCAAGCAAGAACCAAAACTTCAACACACGCATTCAAGTGTGCTAGAATAATGAGTTACTTAATTCTGTTTCACATTGTTTGCATAAAACATGACAAAATGCCGCTACTTCAGGTAATCTTGAATTAGTGAGACTATTTCCAGAATTACGACCTCAGCACCTGACTTCTGGGTAGACTTCATAGTATATTATTTATATCACGTGTTTGCACAAAGAAATGCACCCCTAGAAATGGGTGCCTGTGTGCAGGACAGTCTTGCCCACCATTGTCATTGAAATAGTTACACAGAAATTATAGAGGAAAAAGAAAATGTAAATAGAGTATAATAAAGGTATTTGAACACATGGTACCAAATCCATATGTTACCAGAAGTCAGTGTCTTTCCATTGAAAGCAGTAGGAAGGCTCACCTGAATTTAGAGAGAGTTAGATTCTGTCTTAATACACAGTGTCATGAGCCAAATGGTTGATGAAGGCTGCAGGCAGATAAATGAGGCTGGGTAGAAGTGGCTGTTGAAGGCGACTGCTAGCATTTCCCACATTCTGCTTTCCCAGGAATCTCATGCTCCCTATCTCACATCCCACCACTCGGGCCTACTCACATCCTTTCTTAGACCCCAATCTCAGCTAGGCCCCTATGTTTGCCATTCCAGCCAAGGGCTGGCTAGTACTAATTTGGGAGTAGTTTGCAAATAGAAAATTGGAAAGAACATCCCTATGCCACATCTTTATGGCCTCCTTTAAAGCACTTAAATGTTGGCAAAAGCAGAACCCTGGAGCTTTACAGCACCTGCATATTCCTTGCTATAACTCGTACTCTGCCCATGGTGACCACACTGCACTGCAACGCTCCATCTCACAAAGGTCCATGCCCCAAGATGACTGATTGGAGAACTAAGAGCAGATGCTGTTACAAAAATTTATTTCCAACAAATACATTGATTTACCCTAAAACTCTTAAAATAAGAGAGAGAAAGATGGGTTTCAGAAGCTAAATAACTCAGGAAAGTGAGATTATCTTCTTTCACACACTGTTAGTAAATTCAGAGACCATAGATATTTTCCAGAAAAATTTGTGTCATTGCATTCTTGTCTGCCCTTTACTGGATAGATTGTGTCAACAGTTCGCAGCTATGTGTATGTGTATACTTATGTACATATATCTGTGTCTGTACAATTTTGGGTGTCCCATGTTTTCTCTTCTTCATTTTCATGTCTGTGCTCATATATTTCCACCTAAGCATCTTTAGTTTCTCCGTGCAGCACTGCAGAAAAGATGTTTCTCAGGAACTGCAGTCTTGCTCTAAATGCAGAAAGATGACAAGAACATTTTCCTTGTTCATTCAAGATAAGTTATGGTAGGTTTATTATCTTGTGTAGTTCCTACTTAGATATGTGCAGATCTTCCATATACGGTGAAAGGTAATATGCAATATTAAACCCATGCTAACTCTGTCTATGCATCCTGCAATGCTACATCTTAAACCAGTATCATAACCTTGCCAGCAGGAACACCCAGAAGGTTAATAAATGTTCTAAAATAATTGTCACTGCTGTCTTTATAATACTTGGAGGAATTGTTATTTTTTCAAATATGAAACACCACAAAATTAAACAAAACAAGCCTAATTGTGCAAGCTCACCACAGAAGGTCTTCCTGACATAATGTTTCAATATGACACAGCTTCACATCAGTGGTATTGACAAAACAGTACATTCATCAATAAATGCGTCATCTCTTGTGCTCAGTGATCTTGCTTTCCCTGTAAACATACAATCTCCTGGATGAACATACCTGGTGAGGGACTGTATTAATGTTCTACATTCAGAAGGTAATAATTGTAAAAATTGCTTAGAAACACGTAACTTCTTAAGACTTATACTGAAATAAAGCCTGGTCTTTAGAATAACTGAGGTCATAAATTAATAAATATTACAAATATATAGCTATTATTTCTTTAATTTCTGTAGTTAGCATTATTCATGTCACAAAATGCCAGCCATCTTCCATGTAGAGGACAAGCCAGTTCTTCTATCAGGTCTTTCTAGTCTGAAAAAATACCAAAAGTGTACATGATAGAGGGGCAATATACTTATTAAAGTAATAAAGAATTGAGGGTGTCTTTCTGCCATTGAGTCAGGTTCTGCAGCGGAACATGTAGCATCTGTTACACACAAAATTTCGTCATCATCAGAAGTAAGTTTGGAGGAGGAAGCCATGTAGTGAGAGGTTTGGATTCTGATGGAAGTTTGCCAAAGGTGTTATTTTTAAGGGAGGCACATGAAATACAGAGCTGGCATCACTAACAAAACAAAGGTCCAGAATTAAGTCCAAACTGGATCCTGTATTTCATATAGAAACTTCAGAAAATTCTTAACCTTGGTTGGCTCTTATTAACTTGGAATGAAGGATTTGGAAACTTCCTTTTTCCAATTAGCAACTCAAATGTTTGTAACAATATAGCTCATAGAAATCCAGAACTGTCATTTTTCTCATTTCTATGTAGCTAACTTGGATTCACGTATTAGAAATAATGATTGTAGAGAAGTCTGCATAGACTAAAATTAATTTTCCCAAACATATCTGACTCAGGTAGACCATTTTAGGTAATGTTAAGCATTATATATCACTTTCTTAAATAAGAATAAACTGACTTTGATAAGTATCTCAGATATGGCTTAGTTTTTGGAAAACACACATAAACTATAATTTTACTAATTTTAACAGGACAGATATTGTAATTACATATATCTAATATGTTGGGTTTTCTCCCTGAATTATATATTTGTATAATAAATGCATAATAGAGAAGGAGAAGGAAAGAAGGAAAGACAGAAGGAGAGAAAGGGACAGAGAAAGAGAGAAAATATTCTACTGTCTAGGTCAACATGTAAAAACTTGGCACTACACAGTACTAAGTCAGCATAATTCTGACCTTGCCTCTAATACCACAACTTGTCCATTCATTTTTCATGGCAAAGGATCTGACTGACTAATGCACTTGTCTGCCAAGTCTCTGGGACAACACTTAAATTTCCTTTGAGAGTATTTGTAATGGTAATGGAAGAAGACACTAAGGCTTTATAGATGAATCTGAACTTCCTGGAATGGGTGAATAAGAGCTGATCAGATAAATTCCCTAAAATTTTGTTGAGCAAGTGACAGAGAATGGGTGAAAAATCTATTGTACCTTGCAGGGAAGTTCTATTTTTGTTATGGCAGGATTTGAAGTCATAAAAAGCCTTAGAACAAAAGTAAACGAGGCTATTATCTCTGAAGTACATTGCTAACAAGATGATAGCAAAGAACTCAGGCTAGGAACTCAGTTATAAGTCTGCTAATATGTTTTCACAGGTAGGTTAGATGTAAAGACCATCTTTTTCTTTTCCTTCAGTTACTTGCATCAGTTGAGCATGTTTGTAACTCACAATAGAAAACCAGCTACCATGCAGTTATACCTCATCTCACCTCGGCTAAGCAACATAGTGTAAAGAAGACAAAGGCCAGGGAAGGACAATATTGGCATTGGCAAGAATAAATGAAACTGCAAGAAGCTGGCAATCAGCATTTCTTTCCCTTTCACACCTCAGAAAAGAAGCAGGTGCTGTTGGTGGCGTTGTGGTGACCAGGTACTATCCAAAAATACCAAAAGTCACACTTGCTCTAGCTTAGCCCCAGAGTTTCAAGACCCCCATGAAGCTGCTTGCACATGTCCATGAAAATCTGCTCCAAGGAAAACTTAGGCTCCTGAGCAAGGTAGGAGAGATGCATGGAAGGGGAGCAGGAAACACGGGAAGGGATGCACTCTTCACAGCATTTCTCCCTATGCACATCTGTGCAACTTCAGTGAGAAGTGCTGACCCACTCCCTTCGGAAATACAGCTAGCTGCTTCAGAGCAAGGCAGCATATTGTATCCCATGCTTCTATTTTTTCCTCAAGCTTGTATTTTTTCTTTTGTGGCAAAAGGCTTAGTTTTGAATGGCTGTAATGATTATTCTAAAACAGCTTCAGCAACTGCTTTTTGGAAGAGGATATGAAAGCACAAGACTGGTATAATTTTGGCAACAAAAACCAGGGACTACATAAAATAGATGTGGCAACAAGGGAAAAGAAGCAGCAAAATTTGTGCCTGTGGTAGAATCACAGGCCTGAGGCTGGGGCTGAGGAGGGAGACTTTTGTGTGCCAATTTCTTGCAGGATTGGGACTGAATTTAGCCTACAGCAAATCTTGTAAAACTGACTTTGTAACAGCCTTTTGTTACTCTACCATTTCCAGCAATTGCCTTAGGGTAATTCAAACATTTCAGCTTCTGGAAAAATAGCTAACATGATATAATATATATTTATTAGAAGTCAAACACTGTAAATTGTTGATATTTCCACCTTTCAAGACAACTGTTAAAAGTGAAATAACAAGGCAGTCTTGTCTTAGGTGTGACAGTTTCAGCTCCTGGCACTCTAAGCTCTTGTTTGATAAGCTATGTTCGTTTCATATTTGTGTAATACCCTGGAAGAAATTAGGTTGCAATAAAGTCCATTTTTGTCACTGCATGTAGCAATGAATATCACACCCAGCAGGGTACAGTGGCACCTGGCTGTCCAGACTCAGTGTAGCACAAAGCCATCTGGGGGTAATTACAACAAGGTATTCTTTAAAGACCAGATGGGACCAAGGAACAGAAGCCCCTACCCCTCCCAGTCATTTACAACATAATTCCTTTCAATGATATACTTAATCCTCCCACCAGCTACGCTTTTCAGCTTGCTGTTGTCACTGTTCCTTTATGTTAATTCAGTTGAGAGACACAGAGAGAGGAGAGCAGCCACCGGTGCCTCGAGGGACTAAAAGAAATTATTCATCCTTAAATTGTTTCCACTACACCAAGTACAGTAACATTTTTTTTTTATTTTTTTTTTTTTAAAGAGGACTGAAATTATCCTAAAGAAGGTCAGTGCTATAGCCCTGTGCAACACCAGCTGAGTTTTATTCAGCCACCTGTTAGCTAGGAGGGTTCTGCACACACTCGTGATGCATTTAACCAGTTTAAAGGGTCTTTTTATTGACTGGCAGCCTCCCTACATTCAGAGTGCTCAAGACATGGCCCTGCTTTGTGATCATACGTGGCACACAAGACTTAATTCAATTATGTTGTAAGCCTATCCAGTTTGTATCAGTGCCCTTTCACTTTTGTGTCATTTGTCTTGTATCTTGTAAAGAGTTGTATTTCTTTTTTATTTTGGAGGAAAAGGCATGCATGAGAAGAAAATTGCCTTTATTTTGTCATTCAGATTTGCACTGCAGATGTACAGGCTACACTGAAAAAAAAAAAAAAAAGACAAAAAAGTATTTTTATTAATTCAAAAGTGGCAAAACAAAAGCAAAGCAGAAGTCTTCTACAATTTTAAAATCAAAGATATACTCATGCATTTATTTTTTAAAGAAATCCAGGTGGACAGGCTATGTGTATTTCAAATAAGAAACAAATAGAGGAATAAGTGAATAAGGAAAAACAGGAAAATGTATTTAATAGTTTGAAATTTACAAACCATCTAGGCCTGGATATTGCTATCCTTTCTTTAGAAGTAGTTCATTGATTTTAAAGAAACTGTAGAGCAAGCTACTACTCAACAGGAGTAAGCTTGAAAATATTTTGACTTTGGTTATACTGACTTACAGCTTCTGAATTCATTATTAAAGTGCAAGTAAATTACAGATTTCCAAATAAAGTGTTGTGATTTTTTTCTCAAATGCAGCAAGACTGCTATTTAGTAAATCTGTATGAAATACTACAAAAGAGAAAGCAACATGCCTTTTGACTGCGGGTTACCTAAGCGAGACAGTCCTGAAGTTCAAAATCTTGTTATCATCTATTTTACTGTCAGTTACTGCTCCAAGATTCTGACCAAACTTTTAAAGAAGTACCAATCCTGTAATTTCAAAAACCCACCAACCATGTCCTTACAGTCATTTAAAATAGTTTCAAATGCATAACGATTTGTCTCTCACAGAAAAAGCTGTAAAGGAGGAAGATTGCTGAATACAGAGACCGCAAACTCTAGCTGAAATCACACTGTGAATACAGTTTCAGTAGGAGTGAAACAGGCAGAAGAGAGATGCTTGTTAAACTTGATTAATAAAGAATAAATCAGTTTATGCTGGAAGCTGAAATCAATAATAATAAAAAAATGTCTTGTGGCAAAATGTATATTTCACCTTCTATAATGCCCTTTACTTCAAAAATTGATGATGTGAAATCAGTTATAAAATCTTATCTGTACTCAGTGTGTCTGTGTGTGGATTCCATCATAGTAATAAACACACCTTTGTTCAATTCAAATAAATATTCATTGATAGTTCTTCCCCCTCCTTTTTCCACAGAGCAAAAGTCAGAGAAAGGGCAGTAGTGCCAAGTTACTTACCGGTCTGCATGGCAAAAAGGTATCAGTTGCTGATGTATCAGCCTCAGCACTGAAATACCTTGACCATTAAAAACCTTTTATTTTCTGCCTCCTTCTTCCCTCAGAATGGCTAAAATATCTTATTATAACTGTGAACTGTTTATATCTTGCTCTTTTTTTCACTAATATTTGCCACATATTTTTGTTTTGTTTATTTCCCCACACTAGTCTAAAAGATTTGAGAAAGATTTTGGAAGGAGTCCTGAAAATATTTACTGAGTAAGGAAAAGGCATAAATACTCTGGAGAATATCACCCAATCAGTTTTGTTCGGTATCTGTTAGTGGCAGGTGCATCTCACACCCATAAACCACATAACAATATATCTAGTTCCTCATCAAATAATTAAACCTTTATTATGGAAAAGAGCTCTTGAAAGAAGAACTGGAGTATTTAATTTTCCACAAAGAATGAAGAGATAATTACTGAGAAAGAGCTAGAATAAAACATTTAATATCTAACTTTGCATATGTGAAGACTCACATGAGTCTCAGCACTAGAATGAAGCTGATCCTTCTTCTCCTTCCAAAGTGATTGTCATGAAACAGTCACATTCTAATTTCAGCCTAATTCCCTCCCCATCAGGTAAATGTATACATATATATACTTTCTCTTTACATATGTGTGTATATATATATAACACATATATATGCATATTTTTACTTTTTCTTTACGTATATATATGTACATTTATAAGTATAGAGAAGTGGATAAATTAAATTGTATATAAATCAGCTTATTAATATGCAAATACCAGTACTAGAAGCTTTAACCCAGGTTCTTAGGGAACTCAATGAAAAACAAGGTCTGTGTTGTTAACTTCCCACCTTGTTTTCACTCTACCATATAATTTCTCTAATTATGGACTACTGATTATGTCATATTTATGCATATAATCCCCATCAATATGTCTGAAGCAAGAAGTGCATATATGTGATTTTTTTTTCAGATAACAGTGTGTTCTTGATCACAGTAGGCTGTAATGTTTCTACAAATACTTAGTTTTTAACAAACTGCAAACAAGAACCATACACCTTATGTAAAAAATCACAGCTAGGCATAAAGGATGAACAAATGCAAAAAGCTTCCTTATCATCTTCCCAGTCCCTAAAGACTTCCAGCAAACACTTTTTTTTTTTTACTCCCCCCCCACCCCCCCTCCCAGATTCTGGCAGTTGTTTCTTATGCCCTTTATTTTGCTTAGTAGTACCTTCATAAAGCACTGTGTAGGAGAAACCCTCTAAATCATGTGGCATCTGGGACTTCCACCATCGTGATATTGGGAAATCAAATGCTATCTGAGATATGCTGCCCTTGCACCATAGGGGACTGTTACTGGAAAGCCCCATTTTCACACTCCAGGAAAAGCTCGGTGGCAAAACCATCATCAGATAATGAAAGAAAAAACATATGAGAGTCCATAAGTACCAATAAAGGAAGGCCATGTTCAGTTCCATGTAAGAAATTAACCCTTTCTCTTTTGAATTCAGATAGAAGTTGTACTTAAATAAAATCTCTGAAAGTGACTTTAGAAAGGTGTCTTCTCCTCTTGGTATTAACAGGGAGCTTTCCTCTCCTCTCTGTTGAAAAGGCATGCAGATGAAAGAGGCTGTGAATCCCTTTTCCTCCATTATCCCTTTGTTGTTCTCTTGTAAGGCTGTGGTGGTTTTTAACGTGAGAAGTTTTCCACAGAAAACTCATTGTTGTTCTTGCAGTCCTACAAAGAAATGAAAATTTCTTCCATCAAAACAAAAATGCAAGATGCATGTTAAGACCTGCCTTCAGGTGGGGCTGCAATAATTGTAGAAACATTAAAAGCCATGCTGTATGAACTCACTTTTATCCCACTATGCTTTATTTATTCTTTATGGAGGTGTTACCTTGCTAGGGAGGGAGAGGAAGGATGTTAAACAGGGAGTAAAGCATGAAGCTATTGGGCAAATTTATAAAGAAATAAATCAATAGTGATTATTACATACAGAGACACTCACGGATTCAAGAAGTCCATGAGACAAGTTTTTGAAGGAGCATCTTGCTTAAATACCAAGATAGATGCCTGGTAATACTTTCTTATTGGAAGTTCTTATTGTCCTTGGTGACTGCTGCTTATGTGTTAGGCTGCTAAGGAAAACAACATCAGTATCTATACCCTCTCTGTCATTAGTACTAAAGAAAGAACAGACTTAGGAAGGGGATCAAAGAGTTAAACATGGGAACAAGTAACTGCAGGAATACACTGATCAGAGCAAACCTGACAGCACCCACCACTTTCTGTGAAGTGCAAGTTGACCATGGCTGCAATGTGCAGTCTGAAGCCACCACAGAACAAGAAGATAGAAAATGACCACACCATTAACTGGTTCATCCCCATGGAGCTTTCTTCTCCTGTTACTACAGATGACCATAAGGAGATCAATGAGGTGGTCTTTTCCCTGTTGAGGCTTTAGATGGGGAGGGTGAAATGCAGCCTGAACCTCAATAAGAATTTCTTAACTCCTCCAGCAGTCTAGCAAGTGGGATGCATAGAGTACAGACTTTCCATCTTGCTACAGCACAGCCAGATGGTGGGGTTTTCTTTCTACAGTATTTGAAGTGAGTATTCATTATGAGTCCTGTTTTACAAATATCTTTGAGGAAATTATGTGTCTTTTTTTAAAGGAAATTGTAGCTTGTGAATGAACCTGGTTATAGTGCTAGAGCTGTGAGAACTGGGTATTAGTTCATCAGTGGTTCCCAGGGCATCTTGAGTGATTCTGTTGTTTACTTGTCTTTTCACATTTTAAAAGGCTGTGAGGTAGCTGCTCCAATAATTGTGCAACTTGGGAAATAAGGAGGAAGGCTGCTGATAGCTCTTTTCCACATAGTTCTATGCAGGAGTGTTTTGTCAGGATTCTTTCTAGACTGGGGGATATCACCTTTGTTTAAGACAGAGAAAATAGTTTTTATTTTCTGTGACTACATGCGTCAGTTTAAGAATCATCAGAATAACTCAATGTCTTCAGCTTATTGTTTTTTTTCAGATGCTTTTTGGCAGTAGAAATGTTTAGATTTCATGATGTAAGCCCTGTGTAAAGAAATGCTTTTAGTCTGAGATGTGTTGAGATGTTAGGATGTCATGGAGAAAAAATGAGAATTTATAATGGCAGCAGTTTGTTACAGAGTTAGTTCTGACCTGAAGCTAAAATGCAAACATGTTCATCCAGTTAGAGGAAATAACATACAAGAGAAGAGAGAGAAAAAGTAAGTAAATAGTTTATTTTCTGATGTGAGTGGGGCCTTTTTGGCATTACCTAGTGCCCACTGAATTGAATATAAGTTCTACTTGGCCTGATGGATCACTGTGTTTGTCAATCTTTTAAAAATGTAGCTTATTTAGTAGTTAATCTAAATCTGAACTTCTAAAAAATTATAGGGAATTATCAAGAATGTGTAAAAAAACTGTGAAATGAAAGCAGCCTTCTGAATATTTTTATGGAGACTAAAAAAAATAGTATTTCTACATCTCATTGTTTATGTATATTCTGTTAGAACACAAAGAGTTTTCAGATTGAAATTAAAGTTTTTCTATTAAACATACATATATATACATATATATGTATACATATATATTAAAAAGTAGACATTTCTTAACACTGTCATTAACATACCTCATAAAAACATATCCTAAAGTCTGCTGTGTAGACACATATTTTGACCCTTTTTTTCTTTTATTTTAGATTTTCCAGATCTTCCTTAATTCAAGGCACCTGGCTGGCATCTATGATCTGCTGTGTTGGTAATATACATCTCAAATTGAAAATCAACAACTAGTATGAAAGTTCTTAGTGAGCAGCACCAAGTCCATTGCTTGATTGCTTTGGATAGTAGTACTATCCAAAAGTACTTTTAGATGAAAAGTAATCACTTTTAGTACTTTTAGTACATCTAAAAGTAACTTTTAGATGAAAATCTAATGTAGAGTATAGGAACCCCTAACAATGATGAGGCAAAACCTACACCGATCTTTTCTAATCACATCATGTGTGGAATAGGGTTTAAGAAAAGTGCAAGGTTCCCAGCTTCTGGATATGGGTTTAATGTATTTAGCTAGCTAAATACAATTCCTTTTGAAACTACTAGATAACCATCCACATTGCTGTTTTAGTATGATATTAAAGTGATTAGACTAAGTTTCTTAAGAAATGCTGGCTGAACATGGATGCTATTAATGTAATATAGAATCTAACCAAAGAAGCACTGTGTATACTCAGAGGTATTACATCAAGAAAGAGATTAATAGTTACTGACTTTACCTTCATGAGTAACCTGGGCAATAGAATTTCAGCATTTTTTTTTCCTTCTTCTAGCTTGTAACTTCAAGTGATATCATAACCCACAGCAAAATATTTCATCTTGACTTACACAGAAAAGGAAAACATTTTGGGTCTGGTTTCCTCTAGATTTTTAACACTGCCAAGAACAGTATAAAATATCCAGGAGAGGAAGGCTGTAGCTTTTCAGTAAATTAAATAGTCCCAGGAAATATTTGCAAGTGCAACAAAAATTATTACTTACACTGTTAAATCAATGGAGAAGTCTCTGGCCTTTTTTGGCAACTAGCCAAAACAATGCAGAGAGGCAAAAGGCAGCATAGTACAGATTACCAGCCCCAGGTAGCAGTGAGCTTTAAGCTTTTTTTTTTTTTTTTCTGCAGAGAAAGAGATTTAACAGAATGGGTGTGGGTTGTTCTGTAATGTCTCTGAATATGATCTCAACAAATACACAAATGCACCGGAATCCAAAGTACTACATTTTATGTATTTGAGCTCTCGGTTGTGTTACTCTCCCCTAAAGATCACTTAGTATTCCTTTGAGTGGAAAGATCTCTCAAAAGACAAGAAATTAGCTCTCTTCCATTGAGATCTCACATATAATGTATGGCAAATGGAAATAACTGCCAGATGCTTGGTAGCCCTAATAAAGAAAATCTGCCTTTCCTGCTCTACTAGCACGGAAAATTGTGATTACAGCCACCTATACATAGATTTAACTGACAGATCCTCAAGAAAATTAAGAACAAAAAATATTAGTATTAAGTACATGTTGCAGACTTGGGATGATGAGATGGGAACTAAATGCATACTTAGGGGAGAATAATTATATTATTAAATGGTTAGATTAGGCCTTGGTGTTCCTCAACAAAAATAAAATAAAACATATTAAAAGAGCAGAAAATCTGTAAAGAGAGGTAAGGTTCAAAAAGACTGTGGTAAATAAAAAATGCTGACTTGTAAAATACATAAACTGCTACCTAATACTAATAAATACCATCTTGGCAAGGGTTGTATCTGTGATCTTTCTAAAGCAGTAAATCTTTGGGAGATATGTGAACTACCAAAGAAACAGAGCACTCTATGGAACACTGGAAAGAGAATAGATGATAGAGAAAAAACAAAAGAAAATAAGATTACAATCTTATAAATAATTTTCCTTTTTTGTAAGTTAAGCAGTAAGTGGAATTCAATTTTTAAAACTAACGAACAAATAAACAGTCAAACCAAAACAAAACCAGAAAAATGTGGCCAAGGTTGCCTGCTTTTTTTATTAGAACTGCTCATAAACTGCTAATAGCAGCTGCTTTCTGAAGGTGATCAGCAAGATGGATATGCCAAGAGATGGGAGAAAAACATAGAGGTGTGATGTTCCCAGTCACTATCAGGGAAGAGTTCTTGCAGAGCTGTGGCAACTGCCACCTTGTTTTATATTGTGCCACAGTTACACAGTTTTCTAGTGGATTCTTCAGGCCTTCAGATTTCCCCCAATTTTAGTATATTGATATGCCATCTGTGTGTCTTTGTTCCCTCTCAGCCTGGTGCAGAATGAACAACACAGATAAGGAAATAAAATGGACAAGGTTTTTTCTGAAAAGTCTTTCCTGGCACTTTGTTGATGCTGCAGGATTCCAGCTGTTGCTGAAAGGAATCACCACATGCTTAAAGAGGCCATGGGCACTGGTTTGACTTCTCTTGTCACCTTCTGCACCATACTAGTTGCCCTAGAGCAGGGGGGTTTTGATCCATGAGTAGTATGTGTGGGTCGAATTCCACTCTTTCACACATGGTTTAAAGTCATAGTCAACAAGGCAATTTTTTTTAAGAACCTTTAAATAAAGCCGAAACACACTGTTACTCTGAAAAGACCAGTTACAGGGCAAAAGAGTTGTTAATGATAATAATTACTTGAAACAGAAGCTTTCCTTGAATTTTTGGGAGTTTCTGTGAAATCATACTGTTGACTTTCAGAGTGTTGAAAGTGATAACTATCATAATGTTTAGCAGAAGAATCTATCATTTCCTGCTCTATTTGAACTCTGCAATTCATTAGCTTTCCTCTAGGGTGTTTCTGCATATCAAACAGCATGTCTGATCTTGCAGACCCTTTTCCAGGTCAGTATTCTGTTTTCATATTGATAGAACGTTTGTATCAAAACACTAAATAATAAGGAAGTCCCCTTTATCATCTGTTCTCACAAATAAAAAAAATGTTCCCAGAATCAAACTGGTTTTGCTTCCCTGAAAATCTGAAAGCATGTCTTATCAAGTGCAGCCATTCCAACAAACCACCCAAGGTGATCTGTTTGTTCACATTTCTTTTAATTGCTTATTCATCAGATTATTAGAGAACCTGCTACTGGATAGCTCATGAGAGCACGCCTTTATTTCTCAGTAACGTGCCATAGAGACAATGAGCTAGCCTTCAAAGAGCTGCCCTGCTTCCTGCAAGGCAAATCAAGGCAGTCACCCTGGCTACTCTACAATACTTTTTTTTTTTTTTTTTCTGGGGGAATTAAGGCATTTCTGAGCTCACCTCTGCTTCATACATGTTGCTTGCATTATCTCTTCCAGTCCCTTTAAACCCTTGGATATCTTTATGTTCTCTTGTGGTTTGCAATATAAAAGAGTAAATGTGTGAAACAACATACACAAATACATGCAATAACTTCCAAAGGCCACAGGAACCAACTCTGTTAAGTGTTCAGCTGCCGCTTTTCAGCTTCAATGGCAACATTGGATGCTTTGAGGCTCCCTAACACTTTTACAACTCAGTCCATTCAGGTATTTTCATTTACTTTTAACTAAAGAAGCAATCTCTCCTCTATTTACCGAATCTAGTTTTCTTGGATTGATAATGGAGATTTTCCACTGAAATTTCACTACTAATGTTTACCTAGGTATAACAAAAATGTGTTTTTGCTTTACTGCTCTCTAGAGGACGTGCATCCTTTCCTCTGCTTACCCTACTTTTTTTATACTTCCTTCGGCAACAGCTGAAAATTGCAGTTTAAAATGTTATCATAGTTTTAAAGTTGATTAAAGTAAACAGGCTTTTATATTACACTGCTTACCGAATCCTTTAATACTTGGTAAGGGGAGAGCTCAAAAGGTTTGTTTAAGTGATAAATACACAAATCTATTTTAGGCTTTGTAAAATGCTGGTTTTTCAATTGCTGCAGGGTGGTTTTTTTTGGTTTTGTTTTAAGTACCTGTCCCATAAATATTAAAGCACACGTTTCCTTAAAGGGAAAGAAAAAAAAAAAAAAAAAGGAAAAGTGCGATCTGTATGCTAAGACAACTAGAAAGAAGCAATAAATTATTGCTGTAATGACATGCTAATTAAAATTTTGCTTGTAACTCATGTAAGTGTTTGATGCCCAGCAAATTTCTCTTTTCATTTGTGAAGTGTGAAGGTAAATTGCCTGGTGACAGTGGGACATCACTAACAAGTACAAATTGAATAACATGCTCTCTTGCTCTATTAGTCCTGCCTAGCACATCTGAATTAGATATTCAGCACACTCCCCATTGTAGGTCTGATTGATAAATGCTAAGGAGAATTTGTCAAAACAACAGGGGCTACACCCAGTGGGACATCAATATGCTCCATTTAGTCACCCACCCGGCACTTCCTACATAGGATTGTCACATAAAATTAAGACTAGCCGCTAACCAGCCATCAAGCCTGCAGCAGACATCAGGCAGCCTGTGTTCTGTATGCATATTAGTCACATGCTTAACAATTTGGGCTGTCATGACTGAAGCATGCGGTGACCTCTGGAGCAGAGGTTGAATTTTGCAACTGCACTGAGACATCATGCTCAGCTGTTCAAGATTTTAGGCCATTTCCTGCCTGATCTGTGCACAGATGCACTGCCCTAAGCTATAATCTGTGGCCTAGTCCAAATGACAAATGGTACAGCGTAGATTATTGCATTATATATTAAGTACTACAAGTCTGTAAATTATAAGTAAACTACTGTTCAGCCCAAATGTCTCCTCTAGCTTTTAGAACACTTTCCTTCATGAAGCCGGCTGTGCAGGACAAATAAATATTTGGAAAACCAAGACATCAAAGTTTAAATGCTGAAATGTAGTTTTCCCTGCAATTAGCTGCTTGAATATGAAACAGTGTTATTCCAGCTGCAATTCAGTAAGTCATTGCTGAATTTGCTTGTCTTCTATCCCTCCCTTTTTCACTAAGAATTATTAGCCAATTAAGATTTTCTGTGGGCTCTATATGTTGAACAATTTTTGTCAGATAAATGTTTGAGGACAGTGTTGTTAGCCAATTTACATAGTTCTTTCAGTATGGATTAGACATGCTATATGCAACACTAATAAAAATGAAGAAGAAATCTAAACATCAGTTTTGAGCAATCTAATTTGTTGTTCTATTATGCTTAGTCTCTATTTATGCACTGAAGTTCTTGTTTATATGTGGAACAGCTGTAAAGAGAATTAAAAAAACAAGCTGAAAGGAAAGAAATTAAATCCCTTTCTTATTACTGAGCTTTAATATCTCAACTGGCTAAATAGGATTTTGTTAAAATATTATTTTGTAAGAAAAAGGAAGGGAGAAGGAGAGGGAGAGAGGAAGGTAGGAAGGAAGGAAGGCAGGAACAGAGGAAGGAAGGGAGGCAGGAAGGCAGGAAGGCAGGCAGGAAGGGAGATTTATTTGGAACACTAAGGTATTCTATAGTTCTGCCCACAGGGAACAAAGGATGACAAATGCAACTATCTGAAATTCTCCAGAAGCTTTTTTTTTTTTTTTTTTTTTCGTATATAAGGGATCTGTATAGATCTGGGCTGGGAAAGGTTTCCAAAAGAAGCTATGAATCAACTCAGTGCCAAATGTAGAAGACACCAAGATGACAATCAACCATTTAATTAATTTTCTCAAGGATTTAATCATATAACAGCAATATACTATAAAAAAGTACTAATGAGATAAATGCTTCTAGAACTTAAAGCCATGTTAGTTACCATTTTGTAATTACTAGATCTAAAATAAAATGTGGGAAATATACATAGGAAATATTAATTTCAACTAACATGATACTAAAAATATTGACTCAATTTCCTTTTTCCTGAAAGCTTTAATTTATTTAAATTAGTTTAAATTAGGGCATGAGTTTTTCAGTATTAAAAACCAATGTGCTTTTAGCTAAAATATCTACATTTTTCTTTCTTTTACTGAGATGATAAGACATGAAACAGTTTGCACAAGTTTTCTCTTTGTACTTGGTTGTTGGAGTCAAAGCGAAGGATGAGTAGAGTAGAAGAAAGCTGGGTTTAGGATAGACATAGAAACAAAGGCTAGGAAGGGATTACAGCAAGTTAGTATAAATTTAGAGTAGTGAATTCCAGTGGGATTCTTTGAGATTTACAGTATTTTGAGGAAAGAAGTTACCATGTCAGAAAGTGCCTTTTCTATTTGCTTTTCTAATCTTCTATTTGAAAACATAATGATTCCTTAGCACACACTGATCTCTGACAATCAGTAATGTTCAAATTAAGTTGTATGTATTTGCCTCTAAAGAGCACAGTTTTGGCTTGCTCCTTCTGATAAACTCACAATTCAAATGCTATCTAATCTAAGTGAATTAGTAAGTGAATTCTCCAGTGGTACTGGACACTGCACAGTGAAGGTGATGGCAGATAACCTCTCAAGCTCGCATTTAGCTAATGAACTGGAAAGCCCTACACAGTCTGTGAAAATGAGATTTGTAAAACTTCTGCAATATAGTGATTTAAATATATTTAACAGGAATCCACATCACAATGACATAGCAACTAGTTTTCTAGTTAAGAGTCACTTATAGTTTAATGTCAAGAACCAAGTGCAGACTAACAAAAACAAACTGTCATGAAGTTTCCACAAAACAAACTGGGATCTGAAACAGTGATTGAGGTTTTTTCCTAAAATATGTAAGAACCTGCTTGTATTTGTTGATGTAAATGTAAAGTGAATATATGGGAACCAAATTACCACAGGTGGGTGCTACGAATGTGTAACAGATCTTGTGAAACAAAGAAAGGAAGCACTATAAGTGTGCAAAATCATCAGGAAAAAGGGATGATCAGGAATTGTTTGTGGAAAATTAGAATCTTCATTGAGAGTATAAGCTGTGGATCATATGTGCAGGAAAGTTTAATAAATTTTTTCCTAGCAGGATACCATTTGGCAAACTGTCTACATTATTTTGTCTCATATGAACAATGCAGTTAAAATCAATGAAGATGTTTTGAGTCCCAGCTATAAACAAAGTCATAGAGTAGACAAAATCTCAAAGAAAATGTTACTCCTGGGTTCTAGTCTTGGCTGTTGAGTATTAGGGGGAAATAATACTGGGTGGACATCTACTATTGAAACCTAAAGTTAACACTGTCCCCCAGTAATGCAAAATATTGGCACGTACACAGCATTTCATGTATGCATCCATGCAATAGGTAACATATATTTATACACATATAACACAATCTGCAATTGAGAATATGCATTGGTTTTTTATCTGCAGAAATGTATGTAGGCATCATAATAGGAACTAGCAGCCCATGGTGATATTATAAAAAGCCAAAGTATAGGAGAATGAGAATTTTTACAAACTAACAGATAAAAAAAACCTTCCTACAATGGGTTAAGTGACTAATGTAACTATTCTCTAGAAAAGGAAAATAAAGTAAAATGTTTTGTTATGGAGGTGATATCCTAACAATGAGCTAATGGGTAAGTTTTCTTTTCAATTGTTGATAATTTTTGTGCTTGAAGGAGGTTAGGAATGAAACTACTTTTTTGTTTTAATTTACAGTTTCAATTTACCAGTTTAACACTGACTTTTTTATATTAAATAGATCTTTGTATGGAATGTATCACACCAAAAACAGGCTTGCTCATCTACCTGCGTATGCATTTGATCCTACTCTGACAAACATTGAGAGCAAAAAGTTGTGTTTTTTTTTCCAATACCTACTGGTGAAAAGCTAGTCAAGCAGTTTCACCCCACAGGAAAGCTAAAGCTAGTCCATAACAACAGCAGCTCCACCGAAAACAGCAGGCTGCTCACATTGCCTGGGGCAACACACAGATGATGGATAGTGTAACAGATGAATCTTCTCCTCATCTCCATTCTAATCTCACTCTACTAATTGTCATCAATATCATCAGTGTCAGTAGCCTTAGCTACCGCTCTGAGCCTGAGATCTTCCCCAGAAGCACTGGCCCTGCTGCTCCTTCTGGCGCTTGCCCATTTGCCTGTGCAATCCATGGCAGTACCTGAGTGCCCAGGGAACAGACAATGTAGATGGAGCCTGGTTCTGGGGCCTGGGCTTTGGATGCCTTTTGGATGCTTTTGGCTTCTGGGGCCTGTATCCTGCTGATGGCACAAGTTGCAACATGCTAGGAAGCTTGCAGCTGCTATAGCATGAAATAAATGCTGTAGATAAGTGATTAATAATATGCCAATATTACTTTGTGTTTGTAATTTCCTGTGTACACTGAGAGGTCAGTATGACTGTAGAAGTCAAGCATTTAAAACTTATGAAATGCAAAATCTGAAGCAGTTCTGCAATCTGAACACATGCCCTTGTATCATGCCACCGTTCATTTCAGAAACACAGGCTGTTTTCACAAACAGTACAATTTGAGAAGCTCCAGGATAGTCAGAAGGCCCTGCCCTGTCCTTGTCTGTAGTAGAAAAGCTGTGCTCACCATCCAGCACCTTGTTCCATGGGCCATTTGCTGCTCCTTATGCAACGAATTCAGAACATGGGATTGTTAATTCCCTCTCAGGTTTTTCTTCTGTGATTAACAATTATGAGGAAGGGTCCACAGTAATTAATGAACAACTGTTTGATATCACTTTGAGGGGAAATGGTGACATATCTTTTCCAAGAGAAAAGGGAAACAGAGATACAAAAATACTAATGTTACATCATATAATTTTGTTATATGTAGTTTATAAAATAACAGTGTATTTTCAGAATATTTTGTGCTTTTTGTCACATAGGTGTCTCTATCTAGACAGCCATAAAATTATAAGCACTAAGTAAGTACAACAGATAGTTAATACAGTTCACCATCATATCAGAAGTAGGTGGCAGAGTAGCCATATATATATAAATAAGATCTTCAACAGTTTTATTCCTAGTGTAGGTGTTTTCAAAGTGCATACTCTTTTGCTTTATGCCATGGTAAAACAATGAAGATTCAGGCTGGGCTGGTGTGAACACATGAAGTTCCCCTTAAAGTCCACAAGAATTGCCTACTTAAACTGGGGTTAAATTAACCATGCTTTCTATGTTGCAAGCTGAGGTACATTCTTGGACTTGCTTGTGACTAGCTCAGTGCACGTTTAGATGAGTTTGGAGATGCTGATTCCAGTGGGTGCTTTCTCATTACATTTCTTTATGGCTTACTCTACAGTTTGTATTTGAGGTACCATATTCTCATTTTCCTCATTAGCACAGGCTAATTGTCTTCCTTCACATAGTTTCCTCCTGTAGGCTGCCAGAAGCCAGCCCTGCCACTGTCAGAAACAGCATTTTCTCTCCCATCTCACTTATACTCTCATGCCCCTTTACCTTCATGCTGTGGCTTGAATGTCAATGGAAAGTACATGGGCTCAGTAACACATCACTGCTGTTTATTCTGGACAGGCTGAACTTGTACCCATGTAGATTGCCTTGCCAGTTTGATGAGTTAGGCAACTGCCACCTGGACTGTAGAATAATGCAAAACTGATCAGTGAAAATTCATTGAATTATGAACCAGAACAGAGGTCAAGACGAAAATATTCACATAGAAAAGAGTCATAGCAGAGCAATTATTTTGGTAAGGAATATATAATTGTTTTCAGTTGGGAAGATAGTGCTAACCTGCAGCTAAAATCTGAAGAAGCAGATAAAAATTGGTCTTATGGCAGCAAGGGGCTATCTAGCATGGGAAGCCAGTGAAAAGGGTGAGCCAGGAAAGGTGTGTTTATATTCCAGGTATGCCTGTGGAATAAAAAAGCTAACAAGGGAGGACGTGTAGAGAAGACTGGTAGACTGGTGCATATGATGCAATAGGCCTCTTCTAAGTAAGGGCAGGAGAGTCCAGTCAGTGAGGGAAGAAAACATGGCTGGAAGTCCTCTGGGGGGCAATGGTATGAGAACGAGAGGCAAGGTGGATGAGTGCAGAAGGGATGGATGGGTAAGTGGGAGAGGGAACAATAACAGATACAGATGGTGACTGTATGAATTCTAGTGGTGCATTTAACTACAGAAGTTTAGTGTTAGAGGAAAAGATGGGGGAGAATAAATGACCTGTAGATTAGTTTATTGGAAAGAAACTTTTCAATTGCCATCTATAGAAACATGGGCTGGCTTCTTTCATAAAAGGGTTAAAATTTACATCACTGCTGGAGATCTGTTTAAGAGTGTGTGCGGGTTAAACACACTGAATCCTCATCCCATACACAGTAAGGCAGCTACAAGTCAAACATAATGACAGTGCTGATTAATTAGGTACTCCTACCCCCAGCACTTGAGAGTGATTTATTGAGACACATCTCTAACCTGATCCATTGTGCTGACTGGATTAATGGAGTGAGCTAGAGAAATTCACTGGCAATGGTAGATACAGAGCTGGAAAGCATTAACCCTTGGAGCTTTCTTATCTAGCCTATTGACAGAATATTAATTATGACAAAACATACATGTCTCACCTAATTATCTTTTGATAGCTAAGTATGTATTTTTATTCATGCATGATGAAATTACTAGAGTGAAAATCATTTGCACATAAACATTTTAGAAAAATATGAAGATAATGCTGAATGTACAGGGTCCACTGTAAACAGGAGACTATAAATGTCTTCCTTTAATTCTTGACCATATACTTTAGATTATTAGAACAATTGATAGAGTAAGCACAAGACATTATTCTAGAATATATATTGGGGCATCTTTAGATTGCATATATACAAACACTCATGATGCATTATAAATGCTGTGTTTTTCCTGGACCTGTCCCTAGCATGCTTATCTTCTCAAACTTTGGTCCATTTTTGAAATGCAGTTAAATGACATGCCCTAAATCACACTTATCCTTCAGGTTACTGGCTTACTGAGAACTTGAGACATTAGCTCTATGCAATTGCAAGTCACAGTGCATGACCTGTTTTTGATTCCTAACATACTCAGGTATCTGAGACAAAACAGGTGCATCTCACAAAGTGGAAAGCACAAGCACAATCTTCAAGATGCCTTCAGGGGCTTCAGGGATTTTGGTCATTTCTTCCTGGAGAGGCAGGATTGCTCTATCTTGCACAAGGAGTGTCTGCTTTTAGAATTGAATGGGTCTGTGAGTGTAGTTTTTTCATCTGTTACTGCGTATGCTACTTCACATTTGCAGGATTGTAAGTAGATTGCATTATGTTTGACTTGTAACTACCTTACTGTGTATGGGATGAGGGTTCAGTGTGTTTAACCCGCACACACTCTTAAACAGATCTCCAGCAGTGATGTAAATTTTAACCCTTTTATGAAAGAAGCCAGCCCATGTTTCTATAGATGGCAGTTGAAAAGTTTCTTTCCAATAAACTAATCTACAGGTCATTTATTCTCCCCCCATCTTCTCCTCTAACACCAAACTTCTGTAGTTAAATGTACCGCTAGAATTCATACAGTCCCCAGCTGTATCTGTTATTGCAAGTATATTGCAGAACCACAGAAGTGTCTACTTATTCAGTAGACTTACCATAAACTTAAAGGATAACTCTACTCAAAAAAACAGATGGGCAAGAATAATGAAAAGAGAAATTCCCTAAATATGGAAAACATTTTGCTTTCAGATTTTTGAAATGAAGCTTTGTTGGTTTTAATTTTGATTTGACAAACAGAGGAAGGGAAAATAAATAAAACTTTCTATTTTGTAACAAATAAATATTAGAATAAAATATTAAAACCACAAGTGACTGTTAAACCCACAAATGTTTTAAACCTTCAGATATAGGGATTGAAGTATTTGGAGGGAAAAAGAAAAAAAAAAAAAAATTAAAGATGTCTGTTTAGTACCACCTGAATGGAAATTATGTTTAGTTCATTGAGAAATCCACTATTGCATAGCTTGGATCACTCTAAATATTTTTACTGATCTATGTGTAGACTTTGAGGTAATTATGTTTTAATGTTGCAGTTCACAGTTCTGATTCCCCAGTTCTGGTTTACCCTGGTGGGTACCCAGGCCTGGTTATAGTGAGGATCTTATCTGGCTTGCACACAACAGCATTAGAAGAAAAGAACTGGATGTGCCATGTACTATCCCTGCAAAGAACGAGAACTTGGTGAAAGCCTAGACCTGGAAACTGGGAGGTGTATTTGCTTCCCTCTGTTCTCAAACTACCAGGGCTGAACATCTATGTGTTGTTACTAGCCATTTCATTCATAGACATAATATACATTAAAAAGAAGTACAAAATGTACAACTTACCCTGCATTGTATGTCCTCATTGAACTTTTGTTCCAAGGCCCATTAAAAAGGGTCAGTTAACAACTCTGCTCTCAACATTTTCCATGCTGTTTTCTCCACACAAACTCTGCAGTTGACAAAAGAGCTGCTTAGTACTTAAAGGGTGGCTGCCAAGAAGATGGAGACCTTTTTTTATGAGGAGTCACATGGAAAATATTTGGGACAATGAGTGCAAGTGGCTTCTGGGGAAATTCTGATTGGATGCCAGAAGAACATTTTTCACTATGAGAACAATCAGACATTGGAATAATCTTCCCAGAGAAATGGCAGATTCACCAACACTGGACGCTTTTAATACTCAGCTTGACAAGATGCTGGGTCATCTCATCTAAACCATTCTCCTACAAAGTCTGGGCCAGATGTCTGAGGTCCCTTCCAACTTGGCATTATAGGATTCTCTGTCCTCAGGTTCCTGCTTTAACATTACCAAGAAGCTGGGTCATGATGTCTAGAGGGCAGTTCATATGTCTTTTCAGGGAGACTTTGTAGAGCCATTCTTAACTTCCTGATGCAATTAGCAGAGAAACGTCCAGTAACATCTGCTCCAGTTACCCCTTAAAATACATAGATCATCACCACAAATTGCGACTGCAGAAGGATATAGGAAGAGTGGCTGTAAAACACAGTCAAGAAGTCCTCCCATTCTTCCTTTTGCCTGTTCTATATAGATATTTAACATGAGAACAGGGCTACAGTGTCACAGAAACAGGATAATCATGGTTGGAAAGGACCTCTGAGATCACCAAGTCCAACCTTCATCACAAAAACCAAAACAAAATAAAACAACAAACAGCGCACCACCCAAAAAAAGCACATACACAACAAAACCCCAAGCAGGCACAAATACCTAGCACATTCCACCAAATACCATCCACAAAAATAAAAACTCTACAAACTCAGCCACTAGAGCATGCCCTGAAGTTCCAAACCTAAACTTATACCTCCAAGGATGGTTACTCAACCACTTCCCTGGGCCGGCTGTATTTTTACACTTTGTAAACTGGCCTTTTCATAAGCTCTTTCTAGGCATGTGGGCCAAAGATGACGTATAATCAGAATTCTAGATTGAAATTATCTCTTAGAAATGCAAGATTGCTCTAAAACGAATGAAATTCAGTTTAAGTAACAGAACCTTACTTTAGCCTTTTGCCCTCAGGAAAGAGAATAGAAAAAAAGTTTTCCAGACTGAGAAATTACCCTTGTCACCACATGACTGAACCATCAGCCAGAGAGAGGCAGAGGTCTGTAAGCTACAGGAGCAACCATTGCAGAAGTGGCCTTGCCCTGGCATCTGGCAGTGCAGCCTGGATTTCTCTTGATGCAAAACTCTTAAAACATCAGAAGTAAGGGAGAAGATGGATGTTCTGTAAGAATTGTTTAATTAGGATGCAAAGGTTTAGCAACAAAACTGATTTATTTCCTTTTTTGTCACTCTCTGCACTCTGGACAGCATACAATAAGGGATAGTTCAATGAAGCCAAGCATGAGGACACTTTTTCATTTAAAATAATCATTCAGATTTATAATCTGAGGCTTCTCTGTACTGAGAATAATTATACAAGTCTACAGATATGAACATGAGAAAATACACCACTTTTAGTCATCAGAGAGAAGATTCAGGTTAAACAGTAGAGGCTGGTACAGGTGAATTGTTAAACGATCTCTCAGGATCTCTAATTTTATTGTTGATTTTATATTGTTTGTATTTTGTATTGTATATTGTTTATACCTGCTTGTTTGCTTTCTCTGTGTATTTGTTGTGGTGGTGGTGATGGTGATGAGGTTTTTTCTCCCACTAATAATAAGGACAGACTCTGAAACTATTAATTTAAAAAAAAAAAAAAAAGAGAGAGAGAGAGAGAGAAGAAAAAAAAATATTAAAATGGCTTAAAAAAAATTATTTTCTCTGCCCAAATCAATCTTGAATTATTCATAACAGGAAAGAGGAAGGAAGAGAAGTAGGAGACTGAAAAATGGCCTGTTTCAAGCTGTGTCATTGCAGTGATATCCTCTCTAACAATAATGCCAAAACTAGGAATAATGCTGGTGGGAATGCTACAAGAGTTGTTTGCTGTGTGTCTTACAATCTTTTCCTAAGCAGCGTTACAAGTCAGAGTTAGCTGAAACATATTTCTAGGATAGCAATACTTGTAGACCACAAATAAAATTTCTTTCAGCATACTTACGGTCTAATAAAGTATATGTATGTGTCTACATACAAATGTGATCTGTACATTTACACAGAAATAGCACAGATAAAATATAAATTGCACACAGATGTATGAAAGATGTAAAAATTGTGTTCTAAATCAGCACCTTTTAGTTTGTGCTTAAATTCAATCCCCCTTAATCCTGGCTAATTAATATCTCGAGAATAGTTTATACTGGAAAAATCTGGTATGTAAGATAAAATTATGGTGTCTGTTTCTCTGGATTAAACTGTTCCCAGTTTCAACTTCTCACTACATGTTTTACCTTTGGATGCTGCTGCTTCTACAGCTCCTTGGAATACAGCCTAAAATATTCTCTAGTCTACACAGGTATGTGATATTTAGCCAGGTCAGATTTCTTCTTGAAACTTCCTTTGTGCATCCTGTCTCCCTGTGGTTGTTACCTTTGAGAGCAGTGGACACTGTTTAAAGCATGTTTGGATAGTTCTTGTTCTCATGGCCACCCCCAACACTGTTTTTAAAATAGTTTCTATTAAGCATGTCTTTTGATACTTATCTCACAGTTGCACAATTTGTTGTGGTTGCAATAGCTGATAATTGGTGTGATTCCTGGCCCAACCAAAAGTGTGTGAGATTGGGATCTTCAACTTGAGTGAGCTGCACAGTCACATGTGATGAGGGGAAACTGGTGGCCAGCTGTACAGGGCAGGGAAGCAGGAGGTCAACAGATACAAGGGACAGAGCATATACATCCCCTGTGTGATTACATTCAGAGTGGGAGTCTGTAGCAGAAATACAGAATCCAGGGCCAGTCAAATATTTGTGGAATACCTGGCACAGGACATAGGAGAGACTACATCCTTATGCAGCAGCAGCTGAAGAGTAGGAGGTACTTACTAATACAAGGTACAAGTGGGACTAATAATGGAAACTAAGTGACTGAATTGATCCTTTAAGGTCATTTACTGACTACATATGCACACACACATATTAATATGATTATAGTCAGTATATATCTGTATGTATATACATTATACATATGTGTATTTATACATATGTATATCCATACGTATGTTTTAGCTGCGCATTCCCTGTAAAGTAAGTCAGCTGGACAGTATTTTAAAGCAACATGTTTCATCTCACCTGCAGATGTTTACAAGTGAGTAGAGTTTGGGAAAAACCCATGGGGCACTGTTGAAGGACTTTGTATGGGTGTTAGGGCAGCATTTTGCATTTTTGTGACAGGGCACAGTGGCAGATGGGACATGTGCAAAAAATAATGCTTTTTGCATGTTTGTGCATTTTCCATCTCAATGAGATTGCAATCATAACGAAGTTGTGAACCATGACAAGAGCTCCTAGCTTCTGCCACACACAAATAATAGTACTTTAGAGAAAATAAAAGCAACTCGGGGGCAATTTACTTTAGAGAAAAAAGAATATTTTGTGTCTGACTGAAAAGGCAGAACATGAGCACAAAACCAAGTGCTGTTAACTTGCAGCATATAAATTATTCTATGATAGCTGTCTATGTGCATGCATTTTCCCCATAGAAAATGCTGGAGAGGTTGCCTTTTCCAATGGACTGAGAAACTATTCCTCTTGTCTTTGGTTCACTGCAGTAAAAGTGGTGCATACAATTGATATCCCAGAATATATAAAAACTAGGTACATCCCAGTATTATTGTAGTGGTAGTAGATGGAGACTGTGCAACTGAGGCTGTCCTGAGGCACCTTGACAGATCCAAAACTTCAGTTTGTGGTAGATCAGTGGGATACAGAACCAGAACTAATGGTATTTTACATGAACAAATATTTCCATGATGTGACAGTCCAAATTCTGTAACTAACCTGGTATCACTCTCTTCTACAAACAGTGACCTCTCACCATTTTTGCTGACTCCCCGCAATTCTATTATTTGGATAAATAACAGTTTCATGTAATAATTTTTATTTTCTTTCTGAAAAAAATGCTACATCCATTTAAAAATTGAAGCAGCTGGTAAATTGTTCTAAGCAGTTAATACCATGCTTAGGTCTAAGCACATACTAGAATTTGTTGTATTCTGTTTAGAAAAGTGCTTGAGTTTTCCTAAATTAAATGAAATTTGAGTTCTTATGTTCTTTCCTGATATGGAGTCTTTCTGAGATTTATTCAATCAAATGCAAAATCTTTATTCATGCCTCTCTAACACTTCTATTTTAAAGCCCAAATGAGCCACTAAAACCTGCTGTATAATAAACCAAACAACTCACCAAGATATGCCGATGTAAGGTAAAATATACTATATAAACTACTAGAATAAAAAAAGTCAGCACTCAAGCAGCTGAGGAAGCAGAATCTCATTTTAACATGATACATTAAGGCAATATGATATGATATAAAATACAAACCAAATATGAAGCTCTTATTCACGTAGCAATGCATTTTCAAACAGTGGATAATAATTCCTGGCTAAATGGAATCTCTTTGCACTTTTTAAGCATTAGGAAAGAACAGAGAATGATGTATCCTAAAAGTCTTTAGTGAAGAGATTTCCTTCCAGATGCTACTGCAACTTGCTTTGGGGATCAAAAAATTCCCAACTGAAGCAATATTATTTTATGAACTTTTTTTTCTTCAGATTCTTCTAGAGTCCTCTGTATGCATTGTTATAGGATGAGATCAGCTTCCAGTTGTGTAATTAGGAATGTGAAAAACATCTGCCACATTTGGTTTCTTCACTCATATGAACACCCTAGGGAGTGAAATACATGGAGAGCTGCTTTGTTTGGAGAAAGGGAAAGATAACATATTTTATAATTTTATAATTTCAATAGCTAAGCTTGTATGTTTATATTAGAGAAGACAGGATGAACAGACATACTTTGCACTGATGAGAAAACGATATAGCTATTGAGATCCTCTGTTTCTGTAGGTTTTTACATCTCAATCTCACATCAGCCCCCTTCATCACCATTTCTTCAGAATAAATGAGAAACCTTTTGAAGGGTTAGGGAATTTGTCCCAGTATCACCTGTTTTTTGGTGTTTGGTTTGTTGTTGGTTTCTTGTTGTTTTTGTTTTGCCTGCTTGCTTGCTTGTTTTTTCATGCTGTGCTGTAAAAGCTTCATGAAGGTAATTCAAACTTACATAAATAGACAGAAATGAGAGAAGTAATGAGTTGATTTTATAGACAACAATTTCAGAACTATTAACAATATTGGCACCCTATGCCCTTTCCATAGAGTCAGTAAACATGTTAAAGAGAATTTGTATGCAGTCAGGATCCATAGCTTCTCAGTCAGTACCAGCCCCTCCATTTTTTTCAGGAAAGGTAGAAGAGGCAAACACAGTAACAATAATGGTTTTTAGCAGCAAATCTTTTCAATGCTTTATCTCATTTCAAATGGTAAGAATTTTGTTATGAAAGTACAACACTCCGATCCAAGCAAAGACATAAACCTCTGACAAGAAAAGTTCTAGAAATACGTTCCTTGATCAGCCTGTACAGCTACAGTGCTGAGAGGTCCATCTTCTGCTACAGAACACTATGAAGCTCAGAAACCTCATGTACTTCACAGAATCAATAAGGTTGGAAGGGACCTTAAAGATCATCAAGTTCTTTTTCCCATGTTGTAATGTGAAGGAGTAGAGAAAGAGGTAGGCAACACACTGTTGTGTCACCTCTGTGTCTTGGGTAAAGACAGCATCAAGGTCTTCATTCACCACATCACTGACTCCTTCTGTCATAGCTCAGAATGTGTATATGCTCATAAACACAGATATGTCAATATTAGATTAAGAATAAATAGTTATTTCACCATAGTTATATGTAGTCATTTGAGTTTTTTTGAACGCTCACAATGTACACCATGAAACACTTAGCTAGATTTTCATGTGGGAAGGAGTTTTGAAAGTATGAGGTGGAAATATGATTCCACAATAAAAAAAAAAATGTTTATGTACGTTCTACCTGTTGTTTAACATTTTCATTTTAGTTCTCGCTGTGCAGGTAGAATTTAAATGCTTTTGTTTCAAGACTGTTTTTAATCTGTTTTTAATACTTCAGTTATTGATATCATCAAAGGTTTCCCTTGCAATGATATTTTGTTCTGAATTGCTGAGCTCTACCTTTTAGTTTTAGGCTACTTGATTTCACTGGATGTGCTCTCTAGCCTTTCAAGTTTATTTGCATTGGGCAAGAAGCCAATGGTGTTAATGCATGGAAACTAGGTAGCTGTCAGGACTACTGCAGCAGCATGTCTAATTTTGTTGTACTAAAACTGCCACAAAACATTAAGCAAGAGATTATATGAAGTATGTGTAGAGCAAATAGTTTATAATGTAATAAACTAATACAATTTTGAACAAGCTAAAACATGATCCCTTTTATGTTCCACCACCACTACCTTTTTTCCTGATTAGCTCATGTTATTCCCCATTCTTTTCTAAATCATTGCCGAAAATCCAAGTGGAGTTGTGAAGATGTGTCTGTTTGTCTACCTATTTATATGTACTTCTATTTAAAGTTTTTTCTTCATGAATGCTACAGAGGTCCTTTACGTATTTCTGTTCCCTTGATTATATTTTTAATGCTTAAGGGGAAAAAATTACTTGGACAACATCAGTGTATTATGCCAACAACACTGAAGTTTTAATCTTGCTGAGGTCTTCCAGATGTTACAGCAATAAAATAAAATAACAAATGCAGTTACTTCTTTGGCCCTGGAGTGGAACAAATAGATTTTTAGGTCCATTTTATAAATAAAATATTAGTCAGTAACAGAGTGTTATGCCGTGTCCTTTCAGAAAATAGAAGTTGCAGGAAACAGTAAATTTTGTCTGAAGAAACGTAGAAATGGACAGTGCTGACTTGATAGCAAAGATGAGGCTGCTGTACAGATACCCTAAGATGTCTCAAGAGGTAACACTTCATGGAGTAATAAAAATCAAGATGTAGAATAAGTAGTTGCAGAAGTATCTATACAAAAGCATACAGCTTGATATACATGAATTTACCTACACTATTGAGCTGATTTGGCCATCATTTTGTACTGATCCTACCACCTGGTCATTCACGTCTCCTGTATATTCATTCTTCTTCTGGAGGACTGGAGTGAAAGCCAGAGGAAAAAGCTGGTTCAGGTTTGAAGGCTCTCGAGATCACACACACTTGTATCTCTGCATCTCGTCCAGTGCTTCACCATTAAAAATAAACATGGCCTCAGTGCAGAAGGTGGTCCACAGTACCTATCTCTCTGATCACTACTATTCCTTACATCATAAACTAAGTCAGGTCCGTAGGCTGTGTGAAGAAACTTTCTTTCCTGCCAAAAATGCAAAATTAAATAGGGGCTGTGGTGAGCTCCAGACTCACTAATGTTGTGTTTTGCTCTTTAATTAAACATGCAGATTTAGCCTGATTAACCACGATCTGACACTCAAAGACATATGGTGAGACATGAAAGAACAGCTGTCTACACAGTTTCAGTGAGACAATGTTTGCATGAAAGACCCCAACAGTGGCAGTATTGCTGATCTTTCAAGGAGGCTTCTGCCTCACTCTGTTCTCTGAAAGGCTTTCTCTATAAATTTCTGTTAACCCTCACAGTTATTGTTAACCCAATGATATTGTTCTTTCCTTGATTCACTGATGCTTTCTTGCCAGGTTCTCTTATAATACAGTTCAAAAAGGAGGAAAGCTTATGCTGTTCAGTCTTACAAGGAGGGGGAAATGTTCCTCTCCTGTTGTGTAAACTGTCATTTAAAAGAAAAGTGCTAGCCACCACTTGCTTTTTGTCTGAACGTTGAGTCTGACAATGACTGTTTCGTGTGCTGTGATAGAAAGGAGTCTAAAACCATGTTGTAACATAAACTAAAGAATAACTTGTATAAATCTTATTTTAAGTCAGACTCTCTTTATTCAGTGGATTTTTGAACCCAGGAAACAGAGAAAGAAGTGGGGGGGGAAAAAGTAATTTTCCTCCCTCATGCTTCCTTCAGTTTCCTGATAACAGCATTGACTGAGTGGCAGCAGGTCAAAATGGAAGAGTGGTGATCAGCTATAATTTGTCCTAATTCTTCCTACCTTGAAGAAGCGAGACAAGCCAGGCTGCCAAAATATGGCCCTAGAATTCCCCAGCAAAAGCCAAGCTGGAAATACTGTAATATGGAATTGGCCTTTAAAAGTGTGAAGGAGATGCAAGATGAGACTCAGATGGAGGTTTCTATCCTGTACCTAATGCCTAGGTTCAGTCCTAATTAGATTTGGCAGAGCTATGACTCCAAGACCCTCATACAGATTCTCAGAAATATAAAGGCATAAAACCAGATAATCAGAGACAGCATAGTAAAAATAAGTGTCTGTAAAAATGTAGTCACTTTTAGGATTGCTAAATAAGACTCTTGAGATCATTGTTACTGGCTCAATGCACTTTAGTTCAATGTCTGCACAAGTACCCATTAGAAGTGCAGAATCTAAGACATCTATGGCTGGACTTGATTTCTCTTGCAGAATATCTGGAAAAACCAGAATCCAGAGCCACTTTCATTTACTTGCTTAGTTCAAATAATTGTATCCCAAAACTGTAGCCTAAACCATAATTAATTACATGTACTTTTTTTGTGTGTGTGCTTTTTTTGCCTTTTTTTTTTTTTACACAAACATTTATAAAACACTAGATATCTGGAAACTGTTACTATAGGTTTGAAAAATATACTCAGCTGTATGCTTTTAGCTGAATTATTGGCTTTTGAACTGAATTCAGTAACAGAAAAATGCTTCTGATAACGCAGATTTCAGAAATTAAACATGAAAGCGTCATCAAGCCTGGTATAAAGAATAACCATACCCTGTTGCTGAAATGGTTAACAAGCAATTTGGCACACTGCTGGGAAGTAATTTCTGTTTGAGTGGGGCTAGACCTAGCATTCAACCTTGAAAAAATATTTCATTCAGAAATGTGTTCATAGACTTTTTATATTTAAAGGAATTCACAAACTGTAACAAAGCTATTTTGCCAGAAGTATTGAAATGGAAAAAGGGACTTTTCATCTTGCATTCATCTGCCATTGTTGAAATCCAGAAAATTCTTTATATTTTACTATCAAGAAAACTGCATAAGTACTAGTCTTGTTTAGAAGAGGAGGACACAGTGAGAATTACACAAGACTCTTGACAGTATGTTTCCTTCAGGTACCATGATTTTGCATTTGAATTTGACCCAAGTGATGTGATGAGAAGTGCTCAGCTAATAAAAAAGAGTCTTCTGTGAAACTGTCATATTTTTGGCTCATTTTAACAGGCAGTGGTTTCATGTCAAAGAAACACTTTACAATTGGCAGCATTTTATTTTTTTTTTTCCTTAGGAAGCTATAAAGCCCTGGTTGAAGCTACAGCATGCTTGTCACCAGAGATTCAGAGTCAAGCCCTTTCAGTCGTACAAGCTCCCTGCAATTTGCTTGGCAGAAAACTGGCATGAAAATTGTGTCACTGAACTAAAGAGAAAAACTCCTCCAAGCCAGGGGAATTTTGGACACCCTCATGTTACTGGTACAGACTGAGACCACTGCATGACCTTCCTTATTTCACACATCGTTTTTAGCCTGATTCTCCCTGGAAATGTAGTTTATGCAATTCTATTGTTTACCTGCACTTTGCCCTATCTTAATACCTTTTTTCTTTTGTTATTGGCAGTAGCAAAAAAAATTCAAAAGGCAGTAGTTGTGGAAAAAAAAAAATAAGGAAAATTATGTTTCTGTACATTTTATTAAAATCAATGTAAGTAGAGAAAAGATTTGAATCAGTGCTCCAACTGAGAGACATTGTTCTTGGCAGCAGACTGTTAGACAATTGGCAGAGGAGTGCAGGCCAGCTGATCAGCCATCACATAGTGTGAGCTGCTGCCTGTGAGTAAAAGCATCCTAGGGACTGAGGAGGGAAAAGGAGTTCTCTGGTTTGAGCATAGATGTGAAGGGATTTGTGGGACAAAGATAGAAATCCATAAGAAATCAGGCTTTGTTAATTGCATTGCCCACCAACAACTTTATCTAGTCCTAGATGTATTATACTAGTGGGAAGTCAAAGATTGTAATAAAAGGAGTGTGCAAACTGAAATATTTCAGATATAACAGGAACAGGAAAAATAAAAATCCACCCTCCCCCTATATCCATGAGTGTGCTCAATTAAAAGTAAAGGACAGAAACAAAGGGACTGAAGCTTATTCTTTTTTGAGGCTTGTTGACTTCATGCTTTGTTTTTATTTGCTGGGTGAGCAGTGTGTTTAATAAGATGTGTAATTATATTAAGAGAAAAATATTAGTTTGTATTACTAATAATTCCTATATACAGATATTCTTTCTAAAAGTGTGTTTCGAAATCTCATAGGTAAAAATTGATAAGAGCTATTCAGCACAGTACCAGGCTTAGAATTATTTCCTGTTATTGTTAAGTGAAAAAGGAGTTTCCTTTGTAAAAATATGTGAGGAATTAAATACACTGAGAGGACAGCAGTAGAAACCTGCAGATGCAACACACTCAAATATTTCTACATCAGCAAGTATTCGCTGCAAACTCTTTTACTGTAAAGTCGTTGCCTCCCATGGAGGCTGTTGGGGCCCATCACTCAAGCAGATTCACAGTAAGTCACTGCAAGGCAGGAAAGTCTAGTTGGATGGTAGGAATTTACCTGCACTGCGGCTGTTGGAAAGGACATGCCTGCAGTCTTCTTGCACGCCCAAATAAGGCACTCGCTAACCTGTTAGAAAACAAAATTACATCCTCGATCCTCTTTCCACTTTCTTTCTCATGACTGAAGTAAAATCTCACTGAACTCAGAAGTCAAAACCATGAATTTCAAAGCTTTAGTTTGTACCAGTGTTTACAAAATTCTGAAGCAGTTATATATGTGCAGAATTTGCTATCATACATTCTGTGATGGTAATCCATTACACGAATTTCTCCATTAAAAAAATATGAACTTTTAATGTTCATACAAACCTTAGGCTTCATTAACATTTAATGTTAAATGCGTTTAGTAGGTTGCTAGAATCACATACACATCTGCATGAAATCACTTGGAGTCTTTTCATTGTCTTCCAGGATTAGATGATAAACTGCTGAAAGAGGAGGAAAAAGTTGTTATGGATCTCAAATGTCACTACACATTTTTTAAAAAATCCTATCACCAAATATGTAAAAAAGAAAAAAAAAAAATTAGTAGGTTGGCGGATATGCTGATCTGATAATGCTTCTATAAGCTTTATTGCGGGCTTTGACATAGTTGATTTCATGACCAAGATTTGCAGAATACAAACAATAAACTGTGAATGACAAATTGAGAAATTTCCCTTTGTTCACATGACTCAGTTTTAATTAGTGAAATAGTTGTTTCACTTTAAAAGTACTAAATGCAGTAAATGGCTATTTTCATCTTGTTCAATTTTTTAAAAAATCCTAATTCATTTACCCACTAATTACTTAATAAATAGTATGCATTGAAATGAAGACTGGGTGTGAAAACAAAATGCTTTATAATACCTGGCACAATTCCCAGAAATCAAGCCACTTCACATCCTTGATGCACTGCCAAATATGTTTTTGTTGTCTTCCTCTCGCAATGTAAACAAACATGGTGGTGGAGGCTGGCGGGGGAGGGTGCAGCCGGAAGGGCTTGAGGTCGTACTGGCTTTGTCCTTGTCTACAACACATCTCCACTCCCTTCTACATCCAAGCGCTTTTGCAGATCTGATTTCCCACATTTCTGCAGCATAAAGGAAGTTTAAAAGAGCTCTGTGTATACTTCATAGGAAGGTAATAAGGCATTGCAAGACTAACTTCACACTTTGCTTGTCTGTCAAGGGGGTCTCCCCTTCCCAACAATACTCCAATGTTTTGGTAGGCAGGCACCAGCCCACTTAGCCAGAGAGGAGGCACGGGTGGAATGCCAGGTATGTCTACAGAGCAAAGTAGTGCAGGCAGCCTGACGCCAGGAGAGAATAGGCAGGTACCTATTGAGTTACAGGATTTCTACAAATCTAATCCACGTGTAATGTGAGACTTATTACAGAGTCAGCCTCTGCCAGGGCTGTGAAAAGTCTGGGGATATGAACAGCCCTAGAAACAATGATCCCAGTTAACTCATTGCAACCCAACATCAGTTGACCAAAACTAATGCTCTCTTATCCTTGTAACTCATTTCTTAAACAGCTATTACAAGCTGTATCTTATCAAGTATTTAATAGAAAATGAAAGAAATTACTGATAATACTGTGGGTGACATTGTGTCTACTGCAATACTGCAGATTTCTAATAAAGTTTATCTTCATTGACTGATATGTGTAATATATGCAAAGTAAGCATGAGCATTTAATGTGGGAAGTATTCTCATGCATTTGAAACAACAAAGCTATTCTCAACCACAAATAATACAAATAAAATAATTCAAATGTTTAAAAACCTTATTACAATTAAAAGACTCCTTGTTGATTTTTGGCCCCACTGGGAGTAAACTATGGCCTTTAAAAATTACTGTCTGCTACAAATCTGTACATTTCTTCAGTTGCTATAATGTTGGATGAGAGCTCTGATACCCCATTCCATATCTACTCATTAAGCATCATTTTAGTCATGCACCTCTGGAATTGTATACTCACAGCTAGTAAAGTCTTTCCCTCTCCTGATATCTTACCTGACTTTGTAAAATAATTAAGCACAGCCTCCGTCAGTCAATTAAAACTTAATTTGGATGCCATTTACCATAAAGAATAAATTTATTTTATATTGTGGCTAATGATACACAAATTTCTGTAAACAATCTGCAGTTGTTTAGGCTATATTTGAAAAACAGAAGTTCAGAAATGGTAATAAATTATGTTGAATCCTCCTTCAGGGTTGCACCTTGCAACAGACTAGTGATTTTATTCCTTTCCTCAGGCTGTTTAATGGCTACATGACACCTTTAGGAAAGGTCAACTGCTATGGGGTCTGATATTATCAGTTCATCAGTGACACTCATCTGGCTATTTACAGACACATATATTCTGCTCTAGCAACCAAAAGCAAACAAGGCTTTGGAAGAACAGTATCCCATTCATGATAGAAGTTGAAAGTTGGTTCAAACTACATTAAGAATTACTATATAGCCCAATTTGTAACCATTTTGTAAGAGATAAAATCAAAACCGAAGAGATCATTTTTAATGAAGTTTCTTCTTTCTACTAGAATTGCAATCTAGAAATGCTTTGCTGATTTGTACATGAAATGGGAGTACAGAGAATACATTTTTTATTTTATATATTTGATCCAAGTGATTTGTAAAGTTTATGTCTCTTATTTTTTATGATTCACATAATTAGAGAATGTCCTGTATCTAGAATTGGAGAAAATGAACAGAACATAAGGATTTCAAGATGTCAAATAATGAAGTATGAACCCTAAAAATTGCCTTAGCTACCTGGGTGCCTAATGAGAGCATTATCTTGGGCCAGACCAACAAAAGGCTTAAAATCTACAGAAGCTAACATTGTAGTGCCATGTCTTGAACACCAGGTCCCAGTATGGATGCAGTCCACGCTCACTGTTTGATGTTTAAGGAAGGCACAGTGTATCCTAACAGGTTTCACAGGAGCTACTAGTCTGTGGAGGATGCCATGTAAACCAGGCAGCTGGAAAATGTTTAAGACCTAAGTTTACTAAATGCTTGTCTAGGATAAATCTTTGCTTAGAGCTAGCTGGAAGCCCACTTGTTCTGTACAGCCTGGAAACAGTTTCAGAGCAATAACCCCACCTTGTTAAAAAGGGTGGAATAAGGGTTATTCAGTTATTCAATCAGCTTTTGGGATCTGCAACTCAAACTAAGGATCTCAGAATTCTGTCTCACATGTGGAAGACTCCCATGATCTTTGACAGTAAGCGGTGACAACCAATGCCTGAAAAGAATATGATATTTTAGAACATAATTTCCCTTGCTTATATATAGTTCCAGTATTTAATCCATCTCAACTAGCAAAAATAAAGTTACTCAATTCCTCCTCACAAAAAAAAATAGTAATGAAAGATACTGCTTCTTGATAAATACATGGTAGTTGCAAATGCTTATGTATTTTATTTCTTACAATTTCCTACATTATATTTCAATAGAAAATTTTAACCGCATTTCTGATATCTGGAAAAATGTTGATGCTTAACTTCTAGGTTGTCACATGAGATTTCAGTTTGTCTAGCATTCTTTACTCCTCCTTTTGATGAGTCTTATCCCTGCTTAACCTCTGTGGTAGGTAGAAAGTCATTGTTAATCAATGCTTACATTGTGTAGTCCCCTTAGAAATAGCATTCAAAACCTGGAAAAGCAAGAATGTACAGGGTAATCTACAGTAATCTTCTCAATACTAGGAACGCTTTCGAGTGGAATGATAATACAGCTGAAAAGGTATCAACTTTTAAGATAGTCTTCCTGAAGCTATAAGTACACTAAACCAGTAAGAGTGTAGTTGTCTTTTATATTTTAAAGCAGCAAAAGTTGAGTTTCAGTAACCTTACCTAATAGGTTCCGCTAAAAGTTGCAAAATGCTGTGTAAACTATTGGCATCTCTTGGGTTTATTGCAGATTTGTCTTTCTGCTATTCAGCAGATGGAATACAGGCAATACAGTTAATATGTCTTTGTTACTAAGTGGAAATTTTCTGCATACATTACTCTTTAACATACACACAAAAATATTAGCTCATTAACCAAAGCTTGGTTATTTTCCAAGTAAGTCTAGGAATTCTAGCCTTCCCAGACATCACTTACATTTATATAAGACATGTTTTCTTCTCTAAATAAAATGTTGAATCAAATCTAAGATTCTCTGTGTTTAGTATTTTTGGTGTTTGATTGGGAAGTGGGGTGTTTGGTTTTTTTCTGTTAGAGACCAAGCTGGTAATATTTTCAGACTGATTCAACATCAGGCTTTTAAATTTAGTATGGTTACATTAACATGTGAGTAAACATGTTTAGATATCCAGCTTCATCCCATCCTACTATTCACATGTGCAATTCTTCATAAACCATGTCCATGCTAGTAATCCAAATTTGGTATGTCAAAAGACCTGCAAAATAAAGCAGTTTAAGAAATATGAAAAATCTGTCCTTTTTAAATCACACAACTCAAAATAATGAAAATATTTTTTTAATGTGTACATTTAAATTATCCTCTTTCTCTTCTAAACTGAATTTGTTTGTGAGAAATTTTCTTTTTCCTTTAAGGCCTCTAAAAGATAGTTTAAAACTTGATTTTATATTCCTAAGCCTCTTGCATGAAAGATAAATCTGTTACATGTTAATTTCCAACCCCCACACAAATTCTCTTTCATTAAAGCCTTTGGAACTTTTGAAATATATACAAGATAGTTTATAAATAACACATCTAAACACTATTTAAAACACATGAGCAATTTGGCCCAGTTATTATTATATACTATTGAGAGCTGTATGCAAATACACATTTTGGAAGAGGTGCATAACAGTCAGGACAGTGAAGCCCTTGTGAAGGCAAGAGAAGGGCGAGCATCCCTGTGCTGGTGAGCTGACTTGGCTGACTTAAAACAAAGTAGTATTGCTAAAACTGAAAGCTGGAGTAGGATAGTCACCAGAGCTGTTCAATAGCTGACAGTTTTTTTGTGTTTTCCAGAAAAAGCACTGGATACATCAATGTAAGAATATTCAAACTGAATACTTAATACACTGGAACAGAATCTAGAAATTCTGCTGCACCTTTTCTACCCATCAATCTTTGTATACCTTTGAATTATAACTAAGAAATGTAAGCCATTTGATCATTCATTGACAGTTTCTTATTGGGTTTTCCGCACTTCACAAGAAATTGCTTATGTGTCTGAAATACAGAATATTTTTATAAAAAATTAATTTTGCAGTGATTTTTATTGTTTCCTATATCTATATTGTATTAATAAATTTAAGGGATGAGTTAATTACTTTGCAAAGCAGGCAACTGGCTGGAGAATCTTTTCCTAACCGTCTTCTTGATTTCCCAGCAATGCCATCAAGGCCCAGGTCAGGCCCTACTTTGGACAGTTTTTGGATACTAACTGACATAAAAGACCTGGTCCTGATGTCACCTCTTTGCTGGGCTCATGCTTGGAAGAAGAGAGCTCTGGACACCTGCTGACAAACTGAGTTTGTGGCACTGCTCCTGCCCAGTTGAAGCTGAAAGTTGAGCCCTATGGAGACTTCTAGAGGTCTGTTGGTGACGTCCGGTGCTTTCAGGTCTGTGCTCTGGAGTCCAGGTTCAAGCAGCCTCCTCATGGAGGCCTGCTGGAACCTGTGGATGGATGGCTAGTTTATTTTTGTGAGTGGCCTTTCACCTGCCTGGCTTTAACTGCATAACTGTACACAGTAGCTAATATCTAATGTCCTGATTTGTAAGTCTGCTGTTTTGAACATTTTTTTCTGTCTTATTGTTGATAGAAATTTATACTGTGTGTGAGTTTCTTTCCCAGGAATGAAACTAAAGACAAACGGTCAGTGCCTATTTTCAGAAAGGTGAGTTGTTCTGTGTTGTGTGGTCCCAGGAAATTGTTTTTGAAATGCCCAAGAAATGTGTCTTCTACAGTATACAACACACAGCTTTCATTAAAGAGACTAAAATAATTTAAAACTATTTTTAGCCACACTGCTAGAACAGAAGCAAAATGTGGTGACACTGGCCATGAAACCAGGTTGTTTGTAGCTTCAGGAAAGCTGCATTGTATGAAGTCTGTGCTGGTTTTGGCCAGATTACATTGGGAACACATTCCGTGAACAAAAAGGAAAAGAAGCATTTCACAGCATTGCCTCTTGTTTTGAGGAGACCATCAGACCTCTTCACTACTGTAGACAAGTTCTTAGACACAAGGATTGTGTCCACTTTGTTCTCTGATGGGTCTGTCTTCTTCAGCTGATCCCATGGAACATCAATTCAGTCTCCTTCTCTTCAGAGACAAGCTGAGGCTGTTTCTATCTGCGCTATGGTCTCTCCCCAGGGGTGCAGAAGGGCCTATGCTACATCTCGGTTACACACCTCACTTGCAGGATGATACTCAGTTTCAACTCTCATGGGGAGCAATGGGTGACAGGTTTACTATTTTAGAGAAACAAATGCCTGAAATGTCCTTTTGCATGCAATGGGCTGCATGCGCACTCAGGCATTGATTTGTTGCTGCCTCATATAATCTGATTTCTGTTTTCAAACTTTGTCACTTCGACTCCTTGTGGGTTTGTTGCAGGCAGAGATTATGGCTGGATCAAATGATTCAAGGAGCTGGGGATCTCAGCAGAAGTTAAAATGCCTTTGCCTTAATCTAGTTGTGCTTTCTCTTAACCCTGGCCATTTTTCACAGATCCCAAGTCAGCTAATGCTCAGCTGTTGTGTCAGGAGTGCTGCCACCTGCCCAGCCCTGGCAACCTCAGCTGATGCATGTCACCAGTTGCCTCTGGCGTAAATGAACAGGCCACCTCCCAGATGATTAGCCTGGAAAACAGCTTATGTATCTTAATGTCAACCTAAAGATGGATCCTAAAGATCTCCAAACTCACAGCCTGCTCAGGAATAAAATTTACAAATATTAAGTGAAGACCCAGCTGTAGCTGAATGTGTGATGCAGCTATATCCAATCTTGAATAAAAGAAACGGTACGATAGCGATTTCATCATTATTGCCCGGCATTTAAACAGTAACATTTCTGCTGCTCCACAGACAGGAAAATTTATTTCAGGGAGGTTGTGGTAGCCTGTCAAAAAAACTGTTCTAATAGTGTATGAAGGTATTGGCAGTCTCCCATGATATTTCCAGCAACAGTAAGACCAGAAACTCACCGTGGAGAGGCAACTGGAGAAGCCTAAGATGAAACAATAGCAACATATGAACATGTAAATGGGAACATGCCAGGCGTGTGAATGCTGCAGAGTCTAAGAGCTCAAACCTGAAATGATTGGTTAACAAATTATTGGTTATTTACTCATAATATACACAATTGAGCTTGGCTACTGCCTGATTCACAGCTAGCGGGAAAGACCATGAGTGAAATATACATCCTTTTGTATTGGAAATAATTATAACTTTAAGGAAACTCTGGAAATAATGATAAAACCCTGCTCCAGACACAGTGGTGAGATCTGGTGTTATGATTAACTAAATAATCCATTTTTAACTAATACAGATTGCTTCCTTTCCAGACATAATTTGAAACTGTACAGCAGTATTACTTGCAAGCATTTCCAATTTCCATTGTACTCTCGTTTTTAATTTGCTTGTACAAAAAATGTACCAGAAATGTCTTCACCTTGCTTCTCCTGTTCAGCCTTTTTATAATCTAAAGTTAACAGTTTCTTCAGGTGTGAGATAATAAATTTTCAGTCAGTTTTGACCCCATGTCTGCTTTTTAACATATGAATTCATTTGTTTAGGTGGGAGAAATTTTTTGAAGGAAAAAGCTACATTCTTTAGTGAAAACTAAACTAAAAATTATTGTTTTGTCAGGAAACACACTAATAGATTTATTCTTTCCTGTGTTTAACCATTTCATTAATGTTTGGAATAGGTTTTTTAAATCTTGGTGACTAGCAGAACTTTATTTATGAAACATAAATATTCAAAATAATTCACACAATTATATTCACAATGTTAGCAACTCTGATATTCATAGAACTTTTCTCAGTATGATTTTTTTCTCTGTTAAAATTCCTCCTGAATACAATATATAGCTCGGGAGGTTTATGCCATTTCCCAAAAATTTAATTTTTCTGTGGTTTACATTTTCATGCTTGCAAATGGAGGAAAAGCAAACTGATAAATAGAGAGGGAAAACTGTAGTTATGAATATTCATTAATGGAAACAGATTATCCTGTTATGCTTACGGCCTTACAGTCACACCATCTAAAGGTACGTGTGTGACATGGACTTTATTTTTTTTCAAATGTCTGCTGCAAAAACAGCTGTTCAAGAACTTAGTGTTTGACCTGAATGAGGTTACTGCAAATGGAATTCTGTTTTTGTTATTGATTTTTATTTTTTTAAATAGTTGGAATCATATAATTATAAAACTGGAATATAAGGTTCAAGTTTATAAGCAATTATTTTATATTGATTTATAGAATTTTACAGGTGTAACCCAGATGAGGATGTGGCCTGATGTTGTATTTGTGCTGTTGGCATAAGTGGAGTAGATGCTTGCTTAGGCTTTCTTGCCGTGAAAAAGCGATGCCTCAGACTGGTTTTTCCCATGTGCTGGAATGAGAGATTGATTTTTGCTGAGCAGAGTTTGGTCACGGAGGAGAGGCTATGCTGTGTTGGGTGGCCCCACCCCATCCTTCCCACTTTTTGAAGCAGAAAGCCCAGCTCGCCCAGCTCTCCTAGCATCTCTCTCTCCCACCTCCATCTCCCTCTGGCTGCAGTGAGGCAGCCCCAGTCTTTGGGAGCTACATTCAGTTTTTTGTTACAGCTATTTCAAGCACCTTTGGAAGTGTTATTGACTGTGACAAAAACTTGTACTGGTGTTTGTTTGAACTGTTTGATATGCACCTGAATTTAAATGTTTCTGTTTCCAAAATAATAGGCTTTAAGACAAATACCTGAAAGTAATGGCTAAGTATTGCCTTCATCTTTCTGTCTGTTGCCAATATAAATAGGTTTTCTGTGTAGCTGAGGATGCACTAATACATTTGAAAATAGTTATGTTATAAACTGAATGAGGTACTTATACTATGAAGTGTCTGATTAAGATAAAAAAGCAAAACTAGTCTTACATTTTAGACACTTATAATTGTACATGGACTTAATTGCTTTTTGTGACTGTTCAGTTTTTCCCCCTTGCACATACTGATGGGCCCATAGCTCTAACTCTGGCTGCTCAGTGGAAAGAAGAAGGAATAAAAAGCATCTGCCTTATATTTTAGATTTTATTCAAAGATAATTCTTATCAGTGTTGTGGGTAAACTTTGGCACTTAAGATGGAAGCAGCTCTTGTCTCTCTGCACTTTTTGCTCAAGGGATGCTGAGGAAGTCATGCCATACCCTGGATGAATGGGAGGTGAAATAATCCCAAAATGCTGCCTAATTTCCTTCCCCCAATTAAGTCAGCTCTCCCAATACATAATGGCTATTGCTGGTACTTTCAGCTTAGAGCAATTTCAATAATCTTGAAATACATTCAGAATAGAATAGGCAGAAGAGACTATTTCAGCTGCATGGGACACAGAGTGATCACCTAGTCCAACTGCCTGACCACTTCAGGGCTGACCAAAGGTTAAAGCATGTTATTAAAGGCTTTGTCCAAATGCCCCTTAAACACTGACAGGCTTGAGGCATCAACCACCTCTCTAGGAAGCCTATTCCAATGTTTGACCACCCTCTTAGTAAAATGCTTCCTGGTGTTCAGTTTAAACACTCTGACACAGCTTGGAACCATTCTCATGTGTCCTATCATCAAGATATCAGGGAGCAGAGCTCAGTACCTCCCTCTCTATGTCCCCTCCTCAGGAAGCTGCAGAGAGCAATGAGGTCACCTTTCAGCCTCCTTCTCTCCAAACTAGACAATCCCAGAGTCCTCAGCTGCTCCTCATAGGACATTCCTTCCATCCTTTTCACCAGATTTCTTGCTCATCTCTTGACACATCCAAGGACCTTCACATCCTTCCTGAGTTGTCAGACCCAGATCTGCAGACAGTGTCCAAGCTGAGGCTGCACCAATGCTGAATGCAGTGGGGTAACCACCTCTTTTGACAGGCTGGTCAGGCTGTGCTTGGTGCATCCCAGGATGGGATTTGCCCTCTTGGCTGCCAGGGCAAACTGCTGCCTCATACTGAGCCTGCTGCCGACCAGCACCCCCAGATGCCTTTCTGCAGGGCTGCTCCCCTCCTCTCCTACTTTATACTGGTGCCCAGCATTACTCATTCCCAGGTGCAAAGCCAGGCCTTTCAACTTGTTAAATTTCATCTCATTTATTAGAGACCAATGCTCCAATCTGTTTAGCTCCTTCTGCAAGGCCTCTTGTCTCTCAAGAGATTCAACTGCCACTTCCAGTTTGGTATCAGGTTAGCATACTGACTGCTGTGCAGTCCCTAACCAGCTTTTGCATTATTGCTTGATCTTTCTGTGTTCCAGTACATAGTTAAAAATCAAAGACTACTTTCACTTTTAAAAATATATTGTCTGAAGGACGAATATTGTCTACTTTTCTGTTAAGACAGAGTGATTTCCTACTGTTTGGTTCCATATGATAGGTGCATCTTTCATGACTTAGAAGCATTTATTAAAATATTAATTGGTAAGATTAGAATGTATAAGATTTCACGCACTACAAATATTAATTTTTTGGTGTATTTTCTAGGTTGTAACTTTATCAGAAATCTGTAAGCAATTTGACATATTTTACCTTAGAAATGATAGTGTAAATATTCCAAATGTTTTCAAGAGCAAGAAAACTCCATAGTGTTTTCCACATACCTTTCAAGGTGGTGTTAGTTACTGTTAGCTGGTATCTAGTAACAGAGCAAACACCGAGACACAAAACATGAAATAAAATTTAAATTTGTGACAGCAATGGTACTAGAGGCTTCACAATCCTTTTTGCTGTGACAAGCAATGGATGATCCTGAAATTCACAGGCTTGAGCCTTTGTGTTTGCTGTTGAAAAAAAGATTGGAACTTTTAGAATAAACATCTCCAAGAGTGTCTTGCTACCTACAGCCTTTACTAATAGGAAATTGATTCTTTTTTTTACTGAATATAAAATTAAATAATTTACATATAAGAGATGGTTTTAAAATCATATTATGAACCCTGCTGTCACAATGGACTGAGCTAAACAATTTCACATCCTTTCAGACTTCAGAAGATGCGAATCAGGATCACTGAACACCTTTGTCATTTATTCTTGTTATTGAAAAGTCTGCCCCAAATGAACATGATAAAGGCAAAACAATAGTGGTGATGAACTGTATGGACACAAGCATTTTGTTTTCCTAATTTTCTTTGTTGTTCTATTGTTTTAAATTAACAATCTAAACCAAGATAAATTTATTTTTCTTTAGGTTGCTCTTTCTTTGGTTACTGAGGGAGTCAAAATGCCTAGTTCTAGAACTAGTAAGTGTTAAAATTAAACAAATTACAGCCACCTTTGTTTTTTATCATCATTGGAAAGATCTTTAAAGAAAAGAAAAGTAGATAGTCATGATTCAAATTTCATTTTTTTAGGGTTTTTTATTATTTTAATCACATCTGTACTAATTAATATTTCCTTTTCAGGCTGTGGCAATGTTTTATCATTTTGCTGGAGGAATAAGAGGAAAAACAGAGCAGGCAGAATAGAATTAACTCAAATGTCTCAAGGAGTTGGAATTTTATAAGTCATCGTGGTAAAGATTTATTGGTAGGCAAAGGGCAGGTGACATGGTCAAAGGTGAATATAAATAAATGGGATGGTTCCACAATTTATCATGTGGCTATCACCTGTACATACACAATATCTGTCCATCCATCTTGTCCTTGGATCTGGCTACACTTCTTGTATATCCAAAAAGATAGGATGAATCAAAAGAAAAGACATAAGCTTGTAAATAGGTGTCTATTTTTTCTTATGCTAATCTTCTCCTGGGTCTCAATCTCTATCTACTCTGAGTGAGTAACAGGATAACTGCATAATAACTTTAGCTACTATCATGCTTAGAAATCACTAAAGCCCGTCAGCTCATTAGTCTGAAATCTTTTAAGACAACAGCTCAGTTTAGAAAGACCAGCACTGAAAAATCTCTGAGAATGAGCACAATTATGCCACAGGAGCTGATTTGGGTACTGTAGTCTTTTCTAAGAGGATTTACAAAACATTTCTGCAGAAAAATGTTAAAATTTTATCCCCTCTGTCTTATAGTTTGAGTTTTAAATATTATTTTTTTTTACTTTCTTTAGACAGTAGAGCTATTTTAATGATCAAACTGTACCAGGATCTCAAAATCTCAAAAATTTCCCAAGTATCTGAAAAATATATTTTTTAAAATCAATTCAAACATTCATTATTCTGTAATAGGTAATTACTGGAGTTCACATAATTTCAAATTAAAAGCTCTCTAGAATGAAAATAATATTATTTTTCATTTTCAAACTAACAAAACAGAACATTTTACCATTAATATTTTTCTTCAATTCCAAATTCAAGGAAGCAGTTCCTTTTCAACAAATTCCATAAGTATCCTTAGGAAAAAGCTGATTTTAAAAAAATCCAAAGAAATACATAGTTGTGGTCTGCACTGAAAATACGCTTATTGAGTTGCATGATTTTTTGGTAAAATATAATAGAATCCAAAACTTAAATATTTAATTTTGGTTTATTTCTTTCTTACTGTGGAATATGTGGAGCTGTCATAGATAAATGAAACCAGAATGAATTAAATAGACATTTAAAGGAGTTAGAAATCTGACCTCTAAAGGGTAAGGCACAAAGATCTAAGAAAGATGATGAAAATATGCTGCTAGGAGACTTGATGTTACTCAGTCTATTATTGTCCAGCACAAGAACTGCTGTATCAGTAATTCTTGCAGAAATCGCATTACTTCCTGATTGGGGAAAGAGTAAAAGTATTTTTCATAAAGAAGTATACTTTGATACTTACTAGCTGATACTCACAAGTAAAGCTGTTCATAACAGGCTTTTGTTTGGTACTAAGATATTATAAAGCTGTTTCTAGGACAAACCTCTTTGTAAAATATATTCTGCTTTCAAAATTTTGGCCTGGAATTTTCAAAGACTAAGGCCAAATCCCTGCGTACTGAGCACTGATTTCTCATAGTTTATAGTTTCATAGACCCCCAAAAGCTGACCTAGGACTGACTGTCTGTATGACCCAGCTGGTAATGTGGGGAGCTCATAGGAAATCTTTATGAATTGCCCAGCCACATATTCTTAAGAGATTGCTCCCGGTGTACTGAAGGTAAGCAAGGCTACATCTTCCCTGGAGAATGCCTAGTGCCACAAGAGCACCTCTAAATCTGTTTTAATTGTTTAAACAGATAAGACTATTGGTACTGAGCACAATCACCGAGTAATCCTTATAGTTGAGTTCAGGTGTACAGCTTCCTTGGAAAAATCTACCCACAGCTGTAGGTAAACATTGAGATCCAATTCTGTTTGGGCAACTGGCATGGTCCCACTTACTGGGGTAAAAAGAGGACCCATATTTTATTAGTGGAATAATTCCAATTTAGAAAAAGGTAAGATTATATATAAACAATCTGGTAGACTTTTTGATCATACATTATGAGAAAGTTTTCTTCCCATCAGGTAGTACTATTTCATAACAGAAGATAGGAGATAAGGATCAATTCATTTACAAGGATGCATGTTAAGTTGACATGCCCTGACACTGACTGCTGGTTACCTTCAGTTTAACCATGTTCTAAAAGTGGAATCACTTCAGATTTTTTAGCTAATCTTTTTTGTTATAGTATGTGTATCATGAGAGGAGAGGGAAGAGGAGAAGGAAAAATGGTCATTTACAAAGTGATTCTAACTTGAAAAAGCCTTTCTAGTCCAAAATATCCTAAGATTTGCTTAATATGACTTTGTGCACATTCAAATACTTAAATTGTCATTTTTAAGGTTTTGTGTTTTTTAAGCATAGCTGTTTAGCTTCTTATCTTTTTTTTTTTTGTATGGCTTTAATGAATGGATTTAGATGGTCAGTTTGTAATGCCATGAATGAAAGATTTAGGACCACTAATCTTAAGAACACTGCTTGGCGCCAGTAGACAAACAATGCACTCCCCAATTTGTTATCTCAGCCATACTAAGCTTTCACTTCTTACCTGCTTTTAAAGTCCGTCAATTCACTCACGTAGTCCAGTAAGTAGCCAACACGATCTTCCCAATAAAGCATTTTATATTTCTGGGGTTTGGGGTATTTTTTTTCTGTATGATACATTTGTCTATGCTGTATCAAAGCTGAACTGAAATGCCTGAATTTGCAAAGCTTCAGATGTTTTGAAAAGTTATTTACTTCTATGAAAGTTTTGTAATAAAACACAACATTGTTTTGGTATGAATTTTAAGAGTTTCAGTTAGATTATTTTATTATGGCTTTGTTTTACAATATTAACTCTTCAGAGCCTTCATTTTTTTTTATTTGGGAATAAACTTTACTAAAAAAAATAACGTCATAAATGACAATGTTATAAGAGGACAATAAAATGTGAATGCATGTGCTCAGTTATAAACCTGGAACACAACAGACACCTTGTAACAAATACATGAGATAAGGTATTTTGTGTTCTTCTCTCATAAGCTGCCAAATTATCTCTACACAAAGCAAAGTAACTGAAAGTACAGCAATACTTCACAGATGAATAAAAAATAAAAAAACAATTTAAATCACTAACATAAAAAAATTATGCATGGTTAAACATTAAATTTATTTAAATTATATTAGGGATCTCAGAATTACATTTGTGTTCTTGTAAAATTTAATTATGCCTCAATTTCTTTGTGCAAACCTGTGTAATAAATACATAGATAGAATTGAAACCAGCAGCAGGAACATAAATTTGGGTTGAAGTATAGAACCTTAAACTATAAAACCTTTCATAATATTAAGTTTTTAATAACTGGCTCACAGCAACCCTGCCTGAGCAAGGGAGATTGGAGAAGAAGACCTCCAGAAGTCCCTTCAGATCTCAGCCATTCTGTGAGTCTATGATTCTGTGAAGCCCTTTCTGTGTTTTTTAAGTGAAGTCAGTTTGATTCTAGAGGCCTGAATGCATACAGTTTCTATTAGCAGCAAACATGATCTGTTTGTAACTACATTCCAAGTGAAACTGTATCACTTTTTTTTAGATCCCTTCCCAAACTTAACAGGTTCATTTTGGAAATCTTCCCATGGAAGTAAATTACAGAACCATGGAATCAAAGAAACATAGAACCACAGAATCATAATGGTTGCAAGAGACCTCTGAAGATCATCAGACCTCTGAAGAGTCCAACAGGGCTGCTGCAACAGAAACACCTAAGGCAGATCACACAGGAATGCATCCACACGGGTCTTGAAAGTTTTTCCTCATGTTGAGGTGGAACTTCCTGGGTTGTTACTTGGTGCCATTTCCCCTCGTCCTATCATAGGGCACCACTGAGAAGAGACTGGCCCGTTCTTGACATCTGCCCTTCAGATATTTGTAGACATTAATAAGGTCCCATCTTAGCCTTCTCTTCTCAAAACTAAACAGCCCCAGGTCTCTCAGCCTTTCCTTATGTGACAGATGTTCCAGTCCCTTAATTATCCTCATAGCTCTCCATTGGACTCTTTCCAGCATATCCCTGTCCATTTGGAACTGGGGAGCCCAGAGTTGGATACAATACTCCAGATGTGGTCTTACGAGGACAGAGGAAAAGACAGACAAATATTTCTTATTTATGTCCTCACCCTGGCATATATATCTCTACCATGCTTAGCTTGACAAAATTTAGAGAGTCATAGCATCATATAATAGAATCATAGAATGGCTAGGGTTGGAAGGGAATTCAAAGGTCATCTAGCTCCAACCCACATGCCATGGGTAGGGACAGCATCCACTAGACCAGGTTGCTCCAAGACCCATCCAACCAGCCTTGAGCACTTCCAAGGAGGGGGCAGTCACAATCTCCCTGAGCAGCTTTGTTCCACTGTCTCAACACTTTCTTAGTGAAGAATTTCTTCCTAATGTTTAACCTAAATCTACCCTCTTCCAGACTAAAGCCATTACACCTTGTCTTATTGCTACATGCCTTCATAAAAAGGCCCTCCTCAGGTTTTCTGTAGCACTTTCAGGTACTAGAAGGCCACTATAAAGTCCCCCCAAAGTCTTCTTCCAGCTGAACTACTCCAACTCTCTCAACCTGTCTTCACAGGAGAGGTGCTCCAACCCTTTGATCATCTTCGTAGCCCTCCTCTGCACTCACTCCAAAAGCTCCTTGCCCTTCTTGTGTTGAGGGCTCCAGAACTAGACCCAGTTCTCCAGGTGGGATCTTACAATAGGGGAGCAGAGGGGGAGAATCCCCTGCCATGACCTGCTGCCACACTTCTTTTGATGCAGCCCAGGACTCAGCTGGCATTCTGAGCTACAACTGCACATTGCCAGCTCATGTTGGGCTTTTCATCAACCAACACCCCCAAGTCCTTTCCTTAAGGCTGTTCTTAATCCATTCTATTCCCAGAGTATTTGTGCTTGGAAATGCCTGGACCTATGTGCAGGACTTTTCTCTTGGCCTTCTTGAACTTCATGAGGAAGGGATGGGCCCACCTCCTAAGCCTGTCATCCTTCTGGCATATTGATCACAGCACACAGGTTGTTGTCAGCAAAGTTGCTGAGAGTGCACTCAGTCCCACTGTCTGTGTTGCCAGCCAACATCATCGGTTTCAGTACTGACCCCCGAGGAACACCACTGTCCCTGTTCTTCATTTTGAATTCAAGTTATTGACCACTACACTTCGAGTGCAACCTGCCAGCCACTTTCTTATCCCCTGAGTGGTCCATCCATCAAATCCTTATCTTTCTAATTTAGAGACCAAGATGTCATGCAGGACAGTGTTGAGAGCTTTTTACAAGTCAGGTTGCTCTTCCCTTGTCTACCAATGCTGTGACCCCATCATAAGAGGCCACCAAATTTGCCAGGCATTATTTGCTCTTGCTGAAGCCATGCTGGTTACCACCAACCATCTCAACATTTTCCATCTGTCTTAGCAGACCTTTCAGAAGGATTTGCTCACTGATCTTGCCATGCACAGAGGTGAGACTAACTGCCCTATAGTTCCCTGGGTCTTCCTTTTTTCCCTTATAAAAGCATTTAGATACAGCACTGCCTTAGTGTGCATATACTTTCGAGTCCAATTTTGAAAACAGAAAGCAACTTTTCAATGAAAAAATGAACAATTAAAAATCTTTCTTAAATAAGTAAAAACACTTTTAGAATCAATCCAGTGAAAGCCGGCTTTTTTTTTTTTTTTTTTTTTTAATTCATTGCTATGGCACCTCCTCAATGCCTTTTCCTTTGTATTCCCTCTCCCATCTTTCTTCATCTCTGTTTTTTATTTTCTTATTTTTTGTTTTCGTACTTCTGTGATTCTGTGATTTGAAGTGCTGTGATTCTATTGCCCTAGTTTTGACTTGAGATTTAGTTTTCTGCAATGATCTTTCTGTACTTTTCTTAATCACTGTATCATGTTCACTGGTCCTTTTCATATTCAAGGATCACTTCCTCCACACCCAGGAATAATGTGTCCCAGTGAAGAGGAAGGCAGCCAGAAGAGTCATGAGGCCTGTATGGATGAGCAGAGAACTCTGGACACAGTTAAATGTAAAAACAAGGGATTGGGCAAGGAAGGCCAAAGAACAGACAGAGTTGAACCTAGCCAGGGATGTTAAGAATAAAAAGAAAGGTTTCTACAGGTCTGTCATCAATAAGGGGAAGATGAGGGAAAATATGAGCCCGCTTCAGTAGGAAAATGGAGACCTGGCCATGCAGGACATAGAGAAGGCTGAGGTACTCAGTTACTATTTTGCCTCAGTCTTCACTGGGAAATGCTCTGGTGATATGATCCAAGCCAGAGAAGGTGAAGTCATGGACTGTGAAAAGGAAGATCTCCCCACTGTAGGAAAAGAGCAGGTTTGTAACCATCTGAAGGACCTGAAGGTGCACAAGTCTATGGGCCCTGATGGGATTCATCCATGGCTGCTGAAGGAACTGGCTGATGAAGATGTAAAGCCTCTGTCCATCGTATTTGAAAAGTCTTGGCAGTCTAGAGAAATCCCTACTGACTGGAAGAGGGGAAACATAACTCCCATGTTCAAGAAGGGAAAAAAGGAAGACCCAGGGAACTATAGACCTGTCAGTCTCATCTCTGTGCCAGGCAAGATTCTGGAGCAGATCCTCCTAAAGGCTCTGCTAAGGTACAAGGGAAACCAAGGGGTGATGGTTGACTGTAACATGGCTTTGCCAAGCTCAAATCCTGCCTGGCTAAATTGGTGGCCTTCTACAACGAGGTCACAGCATTGGTGGGATAAGGAAGAGCAACCGATGTCATCTACCTGGACCTGTACAAAACATTTAACACTATCCCACATAAAATCCTGGTATTGAAAATGGAAAGATAAAGATTCAATGGATGAACCACTTGTTAGGTAAGGAACTGTCTGGATGGTCACACTCAAAGAGTGGTGATCAAGGGCTCAATGTCCAGATGGAGACCTATGACAAGTGGTGTTCCCCAAGGGTCGGTACTTGGACCAGTGCAACTTTGTTGGTGACAGAGACAGTGGCATTGAGTGCATCCTCAGCGAGATTGCTGATGACACCAAAGTGTCTGGTGAGGTCAACACATTGGAGGGAAAGGATGCCATCCAGAGGGATCTTGATAGGCTTGAGAAGTGGGCTTGTGCAAACTGCATAAAATTCAGTAAGACCAAGGGCAAGTTCTTCCACCTGGGCTGGGGCAATCCCAAGCACAAATACGGCTGGGTGGAGAATGGATTGAAAACAGCCTGGATACAGACTTGGGGGTGATAGTGGTCAAGAAGCTCAACATGAGCCATCAATGTGAGCTTGCAGTCCAGAACGTTACCTGTGTCCTAGGCTGCATCAAAAGAATCATGACCAGCAGGTCATGAGACGTGATTCTCCCCCTTTACTTGGCTCTCATGAGACCCACCTGGAGTACTGTGTCCCCAACATCCGAAGAGTGTGGAGCTTATGGAGAAAGTACGGAGAAAGGACATAAATATGATCGGAGGGCTGGAGCACCTCTCATATGAGGACAGGTCTGATCAAGGTCTTCAGCCTGGAGAAGAGAAGGCTCTGGGGAGACCTTAGAGCAGTCTTCCAGCACCTGAAGGGGCTACATTAAAGCTGAGAAGGGACTTTTTACAAAGGCTTGTAGTGAGAGGACAAGAGGTAATGGATCAAAACTGGAAGAGGGAAGATTTAGGTTAGACATTAGGAAGAAATTCTTTAGTGTGAAGGTGGTGAGACACAAGAACAGGTTGTCCTAGGAAGTTGTAGAAGCCCCATCCCTGGAAGTGTTCAAGACCAGGTTGGATGGAGCTCTGAGCAACCTGATATAGTGACAGGTGTCCCTGCCCATGCATGTGGGCTGGAACTAGATGATCTTTGAATTCCCTTCCAAACCAAACAATTCTATGATTCTTTGATTCTACAAACTTAAAAATTGATCAATGTTATTGAGCATGAGCCAAAGAGGAAGGAAAAATTTCCCAGCAGCAACTGAAACCAAAGTTACACAAAAAAACCAGCTTCTTTTTCCTAACCAAATGAGCATTTGTTTGAATTTACAAAAGTCATTCTGATTTTACCTCCTTTGTATAGTTCCTTTTCTGCTCATTGATTGTTGCTGGGCTGAGAAGTGAGAGTAGAAAGAGATGCTCTTTGAGTCGTAATTTTGGAAGTATGGGAATTTCCAGCCCATGTATTGAAATTCAGGTTTTCGAACTGAAACCATGGTAAAGCCCTATAGAGTGCCTGATCTGTAATTACTGTGATAGGTAATATCGAATGAGCCAGGGAAAGGAAAAAAAACAACAAATGTCAAGTGGTTATATTAATCATTATTAAAAAACTGCCTACCCAAATAATCTTCCCTAGAACTTTATTGTTAAAAATTAATCAACCAGTGTAGATATTACTGCTAGTTTTCTGCAAAAGTGAAGTAATCTGGCTATGACAATAAATGACTAATTTTACAATTCTTGCTCTTGCTGAGTAGTACTTGGAAATTTGAATTATTATAAGAAGTTAATGAAGAAATAATATAATTTTATTCTAGTTGAACAGCTGCAAAACCCCCAATATTTACATCAATATTTATAATTACTATGTCTCCTCAATAAACTCTGTGCTGTAATCACTATCAGACAGAAATGTTTTGCCTATGTGAGCTGATGGAGGAGAGGGCTGGTGGAGGAAAGGATAAGCAGAGGCTTCTGGCAGCAGTTTCAGGACAGAGGGCTGACCACTCTGAGGCCTTGATGATGTGTGCTGCAACATGGCTGCAAGACAATTCATCAGGTCTAGGACAGATATACATTAAGTGGTTATAAGACATATATTTCACCTTTGTAGACTGCAGGTAGTGATTTGTTCTCTCATACAACTGATAAGAGACTACTCTTATTAAAACTGCATTGAACAGCACAGAAAGTTTAGCAGTACATAAGAATATGGGATAAGTATGTCATAACTTCATTAGTTGTCAGGGAACTAATCAACAGTAAATTTTCCTGCACACATAATCCCATCTCTCCTTCTTTCGTGGATAATAATAACACAACTAATTGAAGCAGAAGAAGATTTCTGCAACAGAACAACCTCTTTTTGTCCTTTCAAGCTGTTTTTGCAGTATGAGTATTAGCCTGTGTAAAACAATACTGCCCGTTTCTGGAAGGCTCCTGTAGCATAGGAATGGCCATATAGGTTTTGTCTTTATAACCACCTTCAACAGTCAACTTCTTCATAATCAACGTCTATGACAGAAATGTAAAAGTATTATCTGGTTGTATCATTCCAGCCATTGGACTTTCTGAGCCAGACACTATATTCTTGCGTCTAATGTTTTTATAAGACTTTTTTGGTTACTTTTGCCTGTTTTATTTTACTTGGGTTTATCTATCTACCATTAGCACCCGATACACTCCTCAGGTAGGAAACTGTCAGCTAAGAGTCCAGGTCCTTCAGCCACCCAAAGGAACATGTGTGGAGAATTAGTAAATCTTCTTATTGATTCACTGGCACTACAGCTTAGCATATCAGCTCTTTAGCAGACAGCCCACATGTTTGCATCCTGTTCCAATTTCTCTAATGTTGAGACAGTCTCATAACAAAAGTATTTGCTGCCAACCTTGACTTTGAGATCAGAAAATGGACAATCTGCTTTGCAAGAAGAGATGACGAATGTTCCCTACTTCAATCTAGGAAAACAAAGGCCAAGAAGAAAACATGACCATTGCCTGAAAACCTATCAGAAAGTGCAAGTGTCAGAGTGAGGAATGTAGCTGTCTCAGCTATATGGTACTGTAATTAAACAATTAAGATGACATTCAAGTTAAGCATGGTGTCTCCCTAATAAGACTGCTAAACAGAAAAAAAAATCACCATTTGTGAGGGAAACAATTTTTAAGAAGCCTTTGGAATATATACAAGATTTGCTGGAGGCAAATTTTAGTTTCATTCTATAGTACAGGCCATTTAAATCACAGCTAGTCTTTTAAAAATCCCTCTAGTGATTCTCAGCACTCTGCCTCCCTGTTTAGGAATTAATCTGCCATGTCATTTCATCAGGCTGAGGGAGCTGGGTCTCTTTAGCTTGGAGAAAAGGAGACTGAGGGGTGACCTCATCAATGTTTACAAATATGTAAGGGGTGAGTGTCAGGGGGACGGAGTTAGGCTTTTCTCAGTGAGGACCAGTGATAGGACAAGGGGTAATGGGTGTAAATTGGAGCATAGGAGGTTCAAGGTGAATATCCGAAAAAATTTTTTTACTGTAAGAGTGACAGAGCACTGGAACAGACTGCCCAGGGAGGTCGTGGAGTCTCCCTCACTGGAAACATTCAAAACCCACCTGGATGAGTTCCTGTGTGATGTACTCTAGGTGACCCTGCTCTGGCAGGGGGGTTGGACTAGATGATCTCTCGAGGTCCCTTCCAGCCCCTAAGATTCTATGATTCTATGATCAGGTAGCTCTTCATCTACTTTCCCCCACATGCAGGGATCTGTACTGGGAAGTCCCCTCTTTGTCTTGACCATGGTCCCATTGCTGTGCCCGTGGCAAGTACTGTGTAGCCAAAAACACATCTGTGTAAATAGAAATTATTAATCTCCTTATTCTAGAATTTGCTGTCAGTAACAAAACCAGCTCTCTTCTATCCGTTCAAAGACTGTAATCCTAAATGGACAAAAGGAATTCCTCCTCCACAAAGCCACTCCAGGTGTGATGCCAAATTGGAATGAAAATACAGATGGCATAGGGGTAAAAATACCAATAAACATAGTTTCAGACAGCAGCTGGCAAATCACATTAGTATCTTACTGCATAACCTCAAGTTATGGGAGTTCTCAATAGGCTCAAGAAGTACATCAAATTCCATCTTGATATGCAATGATGCCTCCCTTCCTGGTGAAAAATCGTGTCCAATTTCTATAAAAAACCTTGTCCAACTTTAAATGTATTACCATCCTTTCAATGGTCCAAATTTTACACAGATTTATACAGCACAAACCCATATCAAATCTGTGAAAATCTTGGCCCCATCAGAAAGGCTTTTCAGAAGGCGAGTAAGGCAACCAAAGTAGCAACACTTTCAAACATATGCAATGGTTGTCTCAAAAAATTGTCATATTGTACCTGCTTTTGCTGATTTTACATAAGTATAATCACTGCTAATAGAAGTAACATTTGAAGAACAGACAAAAAAAACTTGTAGTCATGTATTAGCACTATGAATTGTTCGTATTCTGCGTTTTCCCAGAAGTGTTGAGGCTTCTAGTAACTAGAATGAAAACAGATTTTACAAGTAGCATTGAAAGACATTTAATACTACCATAATTATTAAAAAGTTGTGTTGTTTTACCATACAATATAGAGGAGAATTGCTTATTATTTTGGTCTTGAAGTAATACAGATGCATATCTAAGGAGTGTAATATATTCTAAAATACAAAGGAATGGAGAACAAGAGGCAGTGGGGAGGGAGGGTGAGTTTTTCCATAGGGGTAGTTACAGTTTGTTCCAAATTAAACACTTTTTTGTGAAATCACGGTTTTGACCAGTGACTGTATGCATATCAAGAACGTTTGAAATTTCTTTACATTAATATTTTTTCAAACAATAATTTACAGCTTGCTTTATTAGTTTTAATGTAGCAGCGTTCTGATTCATCACTAGTTGATGGATGGTAACTTTGACATGTTGAGACACAATCTAACTAATATCAGATATGTAAATGTTTTTATATAACAAATGATTTTATAACAGCTGGTATGGCCTTCTCGAGTATGTGCCATTTAATAAAAAATACAAACAATCATTATATTGCTTTTAAGAAATCTTCAACTGTGTGGACATATTTTTAATATCATAAGAGGCTTATGGGTGTACCTACTGCTTGTAGGAGACTTACATCTTTTGTCACTATAGCAGTAAAGTTGTTAACTGTGTATTTGTTGTTCTTGATGCTAAACCCATTCTGGCAGAAAACTTTGGTTTTGAGAGATACCTACTTTATTTTCAAAACATCTTGCTTTCCTTCTCTGCTAATAGATCTCTAATGCATCAAGTGAGTATTTTAAGAACCAGCCATAATAAAGATTTGTCAAGATGGATCCAAAAGCCAGTGTAACTCTTTTCCCACAAATGCAGTAAACATCTTTTCGTCTTTTATGTAACAATGGGCAGTTGTGGGGAGAGGAGGAGAGTACAAGGAATCCACATAACAGACTTTAAAACAATTTTCCTTTTTCCTTTTTTTTTTCCCCCACTAGTAAAAAATCTGTCTCACCAGCTGACCAATGGTAGTGCAGTATTTCTTTTCCAATATAAAGATTTTTTCTTTCTGTTTTTTGTTTTTATAGGAAACTGTTAGCTACCATGTGATTTGCACCCTGGCAATCACACAGATTCTTTTCTTACTTGTTTTGTTCTCAAATCAAGCAGCATATATCTTGACCTTCTTCCAATTTCTTTATCTTAAGTGAATTGGCATAATTAAAATGAAAACATTGCCAACTGCCTTTGCAAATACTATTACAATAGTTTGGGTAACTATATAGATTTTTATGCTGTGTAACGACTTGCTCAACTTTGCTCTTAACTTCACTGAGTAACATGATGTCACAGCTTGACTCAGGATCAGCAATTCAACCAGAGACAATAATGCTCTCGATCCCCTCCCATTCAGGTAGAGAAGGGAGAGAGAATAAAGACAGACACTTCCACAGTGAAAACTAAACTAGACAGCTTTAATTAAATTCTAACTATAAAGGAAAATATGTACCATTATATACAAATGTGTTCAGGAATGTGCAAAACCCTACTGCCTCCCCCCACCCCCAGCACCTCCCAGGGCATTTCCTGAGCTGTGAGCAGTCCTGAAATGTCCAGAGACTCTCTGCCAGAGAGAGCAGCTGAGCAGGCAGGCACTGAGGGCAGAGTTAGGAGGGTCAGGGATGCACAAGCCTGGGGATCAACAGTGATGGATAGATGGAGGTCTCCCTGGACACTAGTCATGGATGAAAGAGAGGGGAAAAAGAAGCAGGAGGAGGCTTGATTTCCGAAATCCCTGACTTTACACTGAGCTTACATAGATACATGGAATGAAATACTTTTGTTAGTTTTGCTGTCCATCTAGTCCACTCCTCCCTGCTGGAGGGTTGCAGATACAACTGAGGCAGCAGAGTAGAGTGTCCTTGAAGTCTCGACAGTCACATAAGCATTCCAGTGTTTACCAGTACACTAGCTGGAAAACTTGCTGCTAGTTAAAAGAGAGCTCACTAAAGAAAAGAAAAACAAAACAAAACAAAACAAAAAAAAAACCAAAACAAAACAAAAACAGAAAAAAGAAAACTGCCTTCATCTTGGCTCAAATCAGGACCCATGGCAATAAAAATATGAATTCTACATGCCAATTTGACAGAGAGGAGAGAAAGCAATGTGGGAAAACTGGATATTTGTAATTGTAATAAATAGAGGCATCTCTTATTTTTCCATCAAAGTTTTTTAAATTTTTTAATATGCTGGCTAGCCAACACTAAAGCAAAGCCATTACAGTGAGTTTCCTCAGTGCAGAAAAAGAAAGTCCCTAATACTTCCTAATTTAATAAACATTTATGATAATGAAGAAATTTTATCTGTCATGCCACCAAACTGCTTCTGTATTCTGACATTATTTCTAAGACTACTGCCTTGCAAATTGGCTTGGAAGATGATTTGCTACATGGATAAAAGGACAGATAGTCAATGTGTGGTCAATAAAGTATCTTCTGTCACATTAAACTCCATCTGAAGTAACCCAAATATGTTCTGAGTATTCACTGTATACCTCAGGAACTATTATTGTCACAATCACTTTATGTTTTATGACCTAATTGGCTTATGTTCTTGATGGAAAGCTGGGTTTACAGCACGTTCTTTTTAGAATTCTCTGTGCTTACTCAGCAAGTACAGGTTATACACAGATGACCCATTACCTAAAATTTTTAAGTGTTTCAGGATCTCATCACCTCTCTTCCTTGCTTTGCTTCCTGTTTAACTCTCAATCAACAAGGAAGGAAGTAAAAACACTTATTTGTTCTCAGCTGCTAATTTATGCTTCTTCTATCTTTTTTCAGTTCTTAAACTAATAGTTTAAATGAGAATTGAAAGAGCTCTCTCATTAGGCCTTCTGAAGATAATTATATTGTTTCTGTAGCTCTGCCCATTCTGAGGTCAAAATTGGCTTTTGAAATTTTCTAATAACTTGGTAGGTAAACAGTATGGGGGTTTTTTGTGTTAACAACTGTTCATAAAAGAGTACTATTTTGCACATGACCTTTACAGCTTGGTTCTGAAGCTTATTAAAGGTGCAGAGCTCTCCTGAACTGTTTGCTCCAGTTACAGTTCTAGAACTATAAAGCTCTACTTTATTTTTGCTTTCTAAAAAATCCTTGAAGTTTTATTAATATAGTGCCAATCCTTTTACAGCTCTTTAAGTCTACCTCTTCATTATTTTCTGTGTGTTTATTTCTCCTAGATGTAAGGTGAGTTCAAAACTAAAATGTGAGTTGCAAAGATAATTCAGGTTTTATTTCTGAAGCCTAGCAGTTTTAAATTACTATATTTTTGCATAGCAGTGTTTTAAAGGCAAAGAAACCACCATATGTTTGTGGTAGTGATGTTGATAATATTTTAGCAAAAAAAGGATGGGGGAGGGAGAAAGGGAGGGAAACGGGACTTAAGACCAGGTGTTTTACTTGAGACTGACAACTGTTTTTAAAACACTGCTGACCCTTTAAGCCTGTATCCTAGCATAATATATGTTTATGTGATACACTACAAATAGAAAAAGAGAAGATTTTCTAAATATTAGACTAAAATGGGAATTTACTTAGACAGAAATATTGTAGCAAGATTTACCAAACAATGTCTGAAAAAATTACAGTGACTACTACAATGTCATGAAAGAAGTGGAATAGTTTTATGTAGAGCAGCATATTTTCCATATGGACTTGAAATGGAACTTACTGAAGTTAATGGAAAGACTCAATTGAATTTTAAATATGGGCATTCAGAAGGTGCTTTAGGAGCTTAAAATGCTCTAAATTAGATAGTTTAATGTATTTATTTTTGCTGTGAGCTACAACTTGTCCTAACTTTCTGTATTTCCTGATTTTTTTAATTACCAAAGTAGAGTGAAATGTGGGAGTTTGAGACATTTTTGGATGTTATTTTTATGCTCAGATAAGAAAAATAATATCTAAATGTTAACTACTTGAAAAAGAAATTTTGAGTAAGAATAAAATGGCTGTGGAAACAGAATAATGGCCCTTTTCTTGCATAAAAGCAGATTGACTTACTAGTATTTATTAATGTATAGTGAAAACCCAATAATTAATTCTGATTTCTGTGATCCTAAATTTGCCCGCAGTTGTGATGAAAATGACCATTATTCAAAGAGTGGTATTTAGTAGAAAGTCTACTTAGGTATGGCAATCCTGTGTCTTGGAAAAAGCTTCACAGACCCTGGTGAGCTTAATCCTGGAATTAATGGTGCTGGCTGTGGCTGTGCTGTTCACTTTGAAGAGCACAGAATTTTACCCCGTTAGTAACAGAGAGGACTGCTACTAGAAATAGGCCTAAGGAGGGAATTATCCATTGCAAAAAATCTGTTAATGTAACATAATGGAAAACCTAATAAGAAATTGATATTATTTTCTTCCTCCAAAACACTATGTCACATATTCAGCCAGCAAAAATGTTACGATGCTCGATAAAATTTATTTTGAGAAATCTTAGTGACTTCAGTGTTTTTATTCCAGAACTTTGCTCCTAGAATATGCTTTCCACCATGGAGAAAAAAAAATAAAAAACACAAGCACATGAAAAATGTGGGTTTGGTCCTTGAAAGAATGTAATCAAGTAAATGAGAGCTATGGAATGAACAAAGAAACATTGGTTTGTGCTTGCTGCATTTTTCATGGAACAGTTTTGCCCACTGTACTGTAGCCAAAAAACTGATGAAATTACTGACAATTAATAATAATTAATGCTTCAGAAGTTCATTGCACAGGATAAAAAAAGAAAAATTATATTAATTTTCCCACAACATTTCTAACTTTGTGATAGTGTACATGTACTGATGCAAAGACTTGGATATACCCTGTATACTTCCTTTTATGTAAGTAAACAATTGTTTCCTGTACACATATGCACTAATAGAAAAGAGAGCATGATTCTTGTTCCCAAAGTAATGCTGCTGTGGAAATTTCAGCTTTTACAATCCTGAATTTTTGAAGTTTTCAGATTTGCACCTTTTTTGCATTCGTGTTCCTGTATTTATTTTATAAGTCTGCGGATTAAAAGGGAAGCAAGATAGTTGATATATTACATCATTTCACTCCTGTGAGTATATTTTTTTGTAGAAGGTCCAAAGGATGAATTGCTGTACTCGTTCTGAATTGGTACATCAGGCTAGCATGCATCTGATATGCCAGTTTTTGTCATGTACCAAGATCTGCTAGTGCTTATGGAATTACAGAATAGTTAAGGTTGGAAGGAATCTTAAAGATCATTAGGTTCCAACCTTCCTACTATGAGCAGGGGCACCTCACTGTAGACCAGGCTGCACAAAACTTCATCCAGACCGGCCATAAACACCTCCAGAGAGGGGGTTTTCACAGCCTCCCCAGGCTATGTGTTCCAGGGTATTACTACCTCATGGTGAAGAATTTTTTCTTGATGTCTAACCTCAATCTCCCCTCTTTCAGTTTAATACCACTACCCTTTGTCCTATCACTGCCTTCTCTGGTGAAAACTCCCTCCCCATCTTTCCTATAGCCCCCTTCAAGTACTGGAGGGCCACTATAAGGACTCCCCAAAGCCTTCTCTTCTCCAGGCTGAACAGCCACAATTCTCTCAGACTGTCTTTGTAGCAGAGGTGCTCCAGGCCTTTGATCATATTTGTGGCCCTTCTCTGGACCCTCTCCAACAGGTCTGTATCTTTCTTGTGCTGAGGGCACCAGAGCTATACACAGCACTCTAGGGTGGTCTCACCAGAGCAGAGTAGAGAGGCAGAATCACCTCCCTCGCCTTGCTGGCCACACTTCTTTTGATGCAGCCCAGAATGTGTTTGGCTCTCTGGGCTCCAGCACACACTAGTGGCTCATGTCAAGCTTCTCATCTACTATCACCCCCAAGTCCTTCTCAGGACTGCTCTCCAGCCATTCTCCCCCAGCCTGTATTTGTGCCTGGGGTTGCACCAACTCAGGTGCAGGACCTTGCAGTTGGCCTTGTTGAATTTCATGAGGTTGTCATGGGCCTACCTCTGCAGCTTGTCAAGGTCCCTCTGGATGGCATCCCTTCCCTCTAGCATGTCAACCACACCACACAGTTTGATGATGTCAGCAAGCTTGCTGAGGGTGCACTCAATCCCACTGTCCATGTCTCCAACAAAGATGTTGAACAGCACTGGTCCCAGTTCTGATCCCAGAGGAAAACCACTCATCACTAGTCTCCACTTGCACACTGAACCATTGACCACAACAATCTGGGTGTGACCATCCAGCCACTTATCGACTGAGTGTCCATCTGTCAAATCCATGTCTTGTCAGTTTGGAGACTGGGATGTCCTGTGGGAGAGTGTCAAATACCTTGCACAAATTCAGATAGATGGTGTCAGTTGCTCTTTCACTATCAGCCATCTCTGTAGCCCCATTGTAAAAGGCCATCAAATTGGCCAGGCATGATTTGCACTTACTGAACTCATGTTGGCTGTCACCAATCACCTCTTAATTTTCTATGTGCCCCAGCAGATTTTCCAGGAGGCTCTGTTCTATGATCTTGCCAGGTACAGAGGTGAGATTGACTGGCCTGTAATTCCCCTGGTTTTTCTTTTCCCTCTTT
>NW_009952478.1:878579-898850 GCF_000747805.2 Chaetura pelagica | reverse complement strand
CAGCCTTGGGTCTTCCTGTTTTCCCTTTTTTAAAAATAGAGGCTATGTTCCTTTTTTTTCCAATCAGCAGGAACCTCACCAGATTGCCATGACCTCTCAAATATGATGGACAACAGCTTAGTAATTGCATCCACCAGCTCCCTGAGGATCTGTCAATGGACTTGTGCACCTTCAGGTTATTTAAATGGTCACAAACATGTTCTTCTCATACAGTGGGGGGTACTTCCTTCTCCCAGTCCTTGCTTTCACCTGCTGTGGCCTTTGCAATGAGGCTGGAGCATTTGCCAAAGACTGATACAAGAAGCCTTTGAGAACCTCAACCTTCTCAATATACTGTGTAGTCCAAATCCTTCAAAGTAGAAGACTATTGCATCTAGATCAACAGGAGTTATCTTTAGGATAGGTCCTACAAATGTTTAAATGAACATTGACTCTGTAGCAAGGTACTTTATATATGGAAAACTAAAGCTGAATAAAAATGTACACTCGGATATGGCATAGACTAAAATGGATTTTTAAAGAACAGTATTTATGCATGAGTATATTCAATATGTAATTTGCTTCAGTACCTTCAGGAGCACCCTCACTTGTGTTAAGTACACCTCATTTTGTCTCTATAATGCAGCCCTTTAAATGCAGAAACAACATACTAAAGTAAATTTCCCTTGCAAGGCAAACCGACAGAAAGGGAGCAGATGGTCACTCGTTCTGTAACACACCCTGCCTTACGCAGGCACTGCGATGCACACAGTACCTTCAACTCACGTAACTGTACGCTTCCAGAAGCCCAAACCAGATGGACTGATACAATGACTGAGTTGTGGGTAAGAGGAAATCTGCTTGCCTGAAACACAGAGCCAGGTTCAGAACCACTACTTTGAAATTCACGATAAGGAGCCGTCAGATAGAAAAACATGGAAAGATTTGTTTTACTCAAGTCATCATTAAGTCAAGGGAAATAAGTGAGCAAAAGATGCTTTCCAGAAATAAAGCAAGTGTCAAAAAGAAAAATAGTTACACATAAAAAAACCTCAGGCTTCATAACTGACTTCCTCCTTGACTTCTCATTCCATTCAGTAGTACTTCTGGTGATGTTTTATGGCTTTCATTCAACATATTCCAGAGTCTGTTCACTCTGATGAATGACTACACATTTCCTAGCGTGCATGATGTCTTTTATAAAAGACAGAAATAAAAATATATAACTGGAAGTCAGCCTCAGACTTCAGAAGTGAATTTCACCTCTGAGTAAGAGTGCTTGCTCAGGGTTTAACACCCTGAAGAAGCTTCATACCATGAACATGGGGTCATCTCTGTGAAAGTGCTCTTCAGTTTGTAGCAGTGGAGCCACATCCTTGCCCCAGAGAGCTGAAGGTTGCACATTTATATAGATTCAGGACATGAGTGAAGCAGAGAAAGGGCAAGTATTTCTCCCACTGGCTTGTTCAAAAGTGGGGAAATGGTGGGCGAAAAGAGACATTAGCTGTGCTCCTAACATGGTATTGCTGCTACTTCTTCCTCTGTGGAACTCCTGTGACTCCCTCCTTTGCACCACTAGAGTACTCTAGGCGTCCGTGGGACAACTGGATTTAACTGCAGTTCATTGAAAGAAAAACTCAAGAACAGGTCTTCAGTGGAATTTACTTTTTAAATATGGTTTCTTAATTGCATAATTGTATATTGCTTGCAATTACTGTTCAAATGTTGGCATACACAATAAACAATCTTCAGTTTGTTTACAAATTTTTTTTTGCAATATTTTCTGATGCACTTTTCTATGTCACTTCAAACTTACTAGAAACTCTCTCTTTTCTTTTACATTGTTAAAACCAAAAGTATTCCATTTCAATATCTTATCAAACATATTAACTTCCAAATTTTCTTTACAATTCCTTCCCTAATATGAAAGCACATTTTTTTCCTTTTCTCTTCTAACTATCTAGTTACCACACCTCTGTCATCATTATGACATAGAGAACATGACAACAAAAATGACATAGAGAAACTTAATAGAATTTTCCTGCTTGTGAACTAATCCTCCCATGTGCACAGCCAGCTGTGATATTCTGTCAAACACACAAACCAATACTAATAGCCAACTGACAGTTCAAGATGTTCCTTTTTACCACCATATTTTGACAAGCTTAAAACAGAGCTGAGCTTTTAGTTTGAAGAATAGAAGTTTATCCCACCTGATAAGTCACTGAGGAATCCCTGTTAGAGTTTCAGGGATGAACACTCTGGACAATGTTAAGAAAGAATTACAATTTTCTGCAGATCATCTGAACCATTCCATCACAGTTACAATTTTAGTTGCTTGGAATTTTAGTTATAAAATAATAAATTCATAAGAGTAAAAATTAATACCATCGAATACAATGCTTCTTCTACTCTCACTTGAAAGTCTGCGTACAATTGTCCTGTAAAAGTTTCTTCAGAACTACTATGATTTTAATGGAAATATTCCTGCTTCTCCACTGTGTATTCTAGAACAGACTTTGAGAATGGGTTCTTACATTCCCATATTATGCTGGTATTGGAAGCTGTGTGCTTAAGTTCCACAAATACTTTATTTCTGCAGAAAAGAGTTTATCAACTGAGAAATGTTATCTTACAGAGAATCGGAATGTAGCCACTGAATTTAGTGGAGACAGGATTTGAATCCTGATAGATTTTATGGGAACTGCAAGGTACCGAATGCCATTTTCTCAAAGAAGCTGAAGAGAACCAAGGGAACATATTACCTCAAAGGACCACAACTGGACAGAAAATACAATACCTGTGCCAAATAGAAAATGTACTGGTATAAGAATTCATTCTTGATAACCTTGTCTGCATCATTCTGACTGTTTCAATAATACTACTCATGGTGGTAAACACTGCACTCAGAAATAAGTGTTAGCTGGATTAGGGAATAAAATAACCTTAACTAGTTAATTTAATCCCACAAGAATGGATTTTAAAACCTTTTATTGTATGCTCGTTAACTTCTATATGGACAATTTATGTTTGTGGGGTTTTTTTGCCACTGGATGATGTTTAAAACTTTCTTATCTGTACGGTATGCAACATCCTCTTTTCTTTTTTATGGATGGTGAAAAATGAAGAGGGGTGTAAGTAAGTATATGTTATATTAGTTTCAAAAATCTAGCATGCAATAATCTTTGTTAGGCCCAATTTTTAGCTATACCAAGCAAGTCACACTGATCAACAAATATCAAAGCAGGCTTCATCAATAAAACTTCTCTGTACTTATCCACGAGCATACCTAAATATGTAATAGCCTCTCTGTCCCTCTAGATTTTATGATAATGGGCAAAGCATTAAGCATTAGGCATATCTTGCCCAAACAATCAATAATCTACTGTGTACACATAGGATGAGGAAAACAGTTACATGGGAGCATCATACATAAAATATGATACTGTGGATAGAAAAAAAAAAAGGGACCCTTCTGTTTTTGATAGTGAAACAAGTAACACCCTTACAAATTCCCATTTGTTTCCTCCAGTGCTACTTTCTTCTTGATTGCTTAACTGATAAAGAAAGGATAGCATTTTGTAGTGATTTCCACTTTGGCTGTTCCTGTAGATGTTCAAGCCTGAGTCGCAACTTGGATGGAGAAAAATAAAAGAGAAAAAAAAAAAAAAAAAAAGAAACAGCTTGCTTAGGATGACAAGGATAGAGGCTATAAATCCAAGAAAGCAACAGATTTGAAATAAAAATGTAACACCTGCCAGGCAGCTTACTTGCAGTATAAACAAGGATTAACACCAGCAGTGGTGCGGCAAATACCAGTCTTAGCACACATGTTTAAGTATCACAACCTGAGTACATACTTGGTATTTGACATTGCTTCTTGATGCAACAGCTACTCCTGGAACAATAGCCATACTTGATACAGGGGCAATAAACAGATTCAGTCTAGAAAGCAAATAAGCTAGAAAATGAGTTTTCCTACTTTGTCCCTTGTTTTTGCCCAGAATATACTTCTGGAAAATGAGAAATATGGGGCTACCACAATCTAGGCAGGGATTTAAAGTACTCTGTTCAATTATTTGTCCTTAGGTAAGCGGGTTTCACAGATTTTCCTGAGGCAATCTTTACTTTTCTCAGGGGGATTTATTCTTCCCTAGAATTAACAGGTTACAAATAAACATTTTAAAAATCAGCTTCCTATCCATTTTAAAATCAACTCAAGCTCAGTAGCTTGTGATCAAGGATCAGATGTGACTTGAGGAGTGGATGGCCTCATTGCTGACTTAGAGCTCAGGCTGCAGGCATATGGCAACAGATGATCACCATCAGGGGCGTTAATATAAGGTTAATTGTCTGGGTCAGGCCTCTGCTGGCAGGCACTGGCTACATACAGCTGTGTATACTATCATCAGCTGAACGGGAGCCGACTGAAACAATCTGTATTCTCTACTCTGACTACCTGTCCTCCCTAGCACAGAAGGAAAACAAGCCAATGAATGATTATTGAATTTGAAAGCACTAAAGCAAAAAGCTTTTGGCATTTGTATCCTCAACTGGCAAGTCAGAGACTTTTTTTTCCTTCTGACAACCTGGTTTTTAACCCATGACAAGGGATCAGAAGGCATCATTCCCATAACTTCTGCCTCTTTCTGGACTGAGAGCAATAAATAATACCCTTAGGGTTATATTTTCCCCCTTCTCCCACTGGTGACCAAATGGGATGGAAAAACATCTTCTGAGCAGATGGATCTGTTGGTAACCAAATAATCCCTTTGTACTGAGAAGTGATGATAAAGATTTAACTTTATGAAGAGGAGATTGACAATGGAAGTGGATTTAAGGGGCAGAGTTCAAATACTAAGTTAAGGAATGAAACAGAATTCAGGTACTTCTTTTGTCTAAGTTATATAGCCTTACCAAAGGCAGCTGAGATGAAGGCAGTTGTTCAGCTGACAGCAATATGCAAGGAAAGAACCCAGATTCATATAATTAACGTTATTATCCACAGATTTCAGTTGTGTTGATAAAGTTGCTGGCTATTCCAAACACCTTCACTGCAACTTGTTTTTATTCTGGTATATCTGGGGCCCTCTCATAAGGGCCTAACTGAGCAAAAAGAGCAGAATAGCCACCATAAATATTATGCCAGAACACCAGTATGACAAGTACAGAAAGGTCACAAATTCTAAATATAATTTCCTGAAAGGAAGAATGGAGTGTGAAGGCTGTAGCACTGCAGAGAAATTTTTTTTAAGATCATCAGTGAGTCCAAGTAAAGTAGGTAGGATAGAACCACAGAAATTACAGTAATGTTTTTAAAAAATGGTAGAAAATCATACGTGTCTTTCACGACATAGGTGAAATGTCCTAAGGGTAAGTGGAATATTTTAGTCCAGCCCAATGAGGTTGCAAGTCCAAAAGTAATCACGTTAAGAACAATGATAATAATTATGTCTGACTAATCATGAAATCAGGAACTATGTCTGACTAATCTGATAGCCTTCTATGATGATGTGACAGAATGGATAGATGCAGGGAGAACAGGGGATGTTGACTTCCTTGACTTCAGCAAAGCTTTTAACACTGTCTCCCACAATATCCTTGTGGGTAAGCTCAGGAAGTGTGAGTTGGAAGAGCGGACAATGAGATGGATCGAGGACTGGCTAAGCAACAGAGCTCGGAGGATTTTGATCAACAGTGCAGGGTCCAGCTGGACACCTGTGACTAGTGGTGTTCCCCAGGGGTCAATACTGGGCCCAGTCTTATTCAACATCTTCATCAATGACCTGGATGAGGGGATGGAGTGTATTCTTAGCAAGTTTGCTGATGATATGAATCTGGGAGGATTGGCTGATACACCTGAAGGCTGTGCAGCCATTCAGTGAGATCTAGACAGACTGGAGAGCTGGGCAAAGAGGAACATAATGAGGTTCAACAAGTGTAGATTCTTACACCTGGGGACAAAAAACACAATGCACCAATAAGGATTAGGGGTTGACCTGCTAGGAAGCAGCTCCATGGAAAAGGACCTTGGGGTCCTGGTGGACGAGTTATCTATGGGACAGCAATGTGCCCTTGTGGCCAAGAGAGCTGATAGTATCTTGGGAGATATTAAAAACAGTATGTCCAGCAGGTCAAGGGAAGTACTTCTTCCCCTCTACTCTGCCCTCATAAGACCACATCTGGATTGTTGTGTCCAGTCCTGGGCTCCCCGGTTCAAAACAGGGACAGGGATATGCTGGAAAGCATCCAAGAGATAGCTATGAGGATGATTAATGGACTGGAATATCTGTCATATGAGTAAAGGCTGAGAGACCTAGGCTGTTTAATCTTGAGAAGAGAAGGCTAAGATGGGACCTTATTAATGTCTACAAATATCTGAAGGGCAGATGTCAAGAATGGGCCAGTCTCTTCTCAGTGGTGCCCTGTGATAGGACGAGGGGAAATGGCACCAAGTAACAACCCAGGAAGTTCCACCTCAACATGAGGAAAAACTTCTTTACTGTGAGGGTGACAGAGCACTGGAACAGGCTCCCCAGAGACGTTGTGGAGTCTCCTTCTCTAGAGACATTCAGAACCTGTCTGGATGGGTTTCTGTGTGATCTGTCTTAGGTGTTCCTGCTGCAGCAGAAGAGCTGGTCTTGATAATCTTCAGTGGTCACTTCCAACCTCTATGATTCTATGGTTTAATGAATCTAAGATTCTAGCAATGCTTCCTTTTACTGGAGGGGAAAATAAAATAAAATAAAATAAAATAAAATAAAATAAAATAAAATAAAATAAAATAAAATAAAATAAAATAAAATAAAATGGCAAGAAAAAAGAAAAAAGCCTTGGAGTTTTATCCAGCCGTAGTCTGGCTTGGTAGAACCACACATGCAGAGTGAATCCTACCATCCACTCAAGAGTAGGGATGTTTTGAAGGCTGCGCATGTAGCTTCTGCATTCAAAGTCTGTCTGCAGCACATGCAGAGAGTACATTGTTGGGAGAACAGGTTATGTAATACTGCTTTAAGCTTTTAAAATTTCAGCTAGCTAGAGTTCTATCTATTTACTCGGTATTGTACGTATATCTTGTCCATCTATTCCAGCAATGATGTTAGATTTAAAGGAAAAATAACTGAGACATTTTATTTTTCTTTTCTTTATTTCCAGATATCTTTGACCCAAACATCAGTCTCTTTATGTCTGGCTCTTTATAAAATCTTTGATCTCTCCATGGTGTAGACAGAGTATTGACTTTTTTGCTTCATACAAACCTGGGTAGTGTTGCTAAACATTTTAGTCATGCTTACATAAAATCTCCCAGAAAGCCTAACCTGAGCCCCTTGAGTTCAGTTGGTGCCTCTTCTCCGTGACCTCTTCTGCCAAACAAAGGAGAAGGGGGGGGGATCCCTTAAAGGAGTAATAACTACTTTCTCTGAGCCTAATATGAGAATGTACCTGGTATTGTAGGAGGTGAAATATGCACTTGGAACCTTAAAACATAAAGGGGGGGGGGGGGAAGGGGATTTTGCAGAAGAATCCTGCACATGCACATTCATACATTGCCACAAAAATGAGAATTGAACATCATTTAGTGAAGTTACATTTATTATAATCTGAATGTGAAAAAAACACACTAATGGGAGTAAAACAAGCAGGTAAAGAAGGAGGAGAGGAGAAGGACAGTGATAAAAAGACGAATGTCTCATTGCAGGTCTCAAGCAGTAACTCATTTTGTTAGGAAAAATATACAAGTGATTTCAGTAATCCCTTGAAGATCTCACTATCAATTGACAATTTGCTACAGGTACCACGGTAGTCCAAAGAGTTAAACAACTCCAAAACTAACAAAATGAAGCTTCCCCAAGGAGCATATTTTTGTTCTGCTGTGTAAACAGTCTTTAGATTATGAGTCAGGTGACCCTAATTAAGTCAATCATTATCAGCTGGGCTTGACCAGCAAGTAGAAAGATGTCAATCTACCATTATGTAGGCATTGAGTCTAGACTGTACTATTATCTCCAACACCCCGTTGCTCAAAACATAACTACTGAGATTGCCCAGAAAATAACTGTGGCCAGCCAGCCATTTGCAGTGGCTGTTACAGCTGCTGGTTTCAGGAGGCAGATAAACACATTAAGTATCTATTAGAGCATTCCATCATAAAGTGCACTCAGCTGCAATACCCTGTCTTTTCTTGTAACACCTCAAAAGAAACGTATGAAGACTGCGCTGTAGTGTGGTTGGTATGTCATTTCATTATTTGTGAATGAACCATAATGGTATGTAATTTACATCAGCTACTGAAAAAAAAACAAAAACAAATAATACAAATGCAAATAAAGACAATCGGTAAATGCAGAAGAACCACACTGTTAGTAGAACTGCTGTTGAGGGTAGGTTTATACTTTCATAATTCCTCAACACCTTAGATTGTTTAATACTGTGTCCCCTGTAGGGTGACCCCTCTTTATTTAGTACAACTAACTTCAAATGGACAAAAGCACAGGGCTACATCTACCTATGGATGAAATATATAATGTTCACACATGAAGTACTTCAAGGTGAATTTTTCTTAGGCTAACAGAAGTGAATGTGTATTGCTTACCCGAGTGACAATAAAAGAGTTAATAACTGTTTTTTCTTAAGGCAAACTGTTTCTCTTTCAGCAAGCAGAAGTGAACAGTTATTTTGCATAAAATTGCAGAGTTTTATTCTTTCAAAAATCAGGTTTGTTTCTAATATCAATGCATAGGAAAACTTCCCTGGCATCATCTTTGTTCAGTCAGACACTTTTTTGTTTTTATGTACATAAATAATCTCATTTAATCCCCTGAAACTCAAGTTCAGATCTGAATATTTATTTGACTTTGTCCTCATGAAGACAACTCTTTCGAAGTGGAAGTTGTACTTGAAAACATCATTCATACAGGAATGGAGAAAACATTTCTATTGCAAAATGTGGCATGAGCTGCCTTTCTTCATGCCATGTTTTTTGTATCATTCTTGACCTGCCATGAGGAAGTAATATAAACAGGTACATTGTTGGGGTTTTTTCGTAAATTCCTTCCCAGCTCAGGGGAACTAATAGGAAAGATGAAACAACAAAATCGCAATTGATTCTGTTCAAAGGAACTATTTCCACATGGTAAAATCACATACTCCTTATTAAGCTATTATTCACATTATCTTATATTCCTGGAAGAAATTGAACCAGACGAGGAGAAAATAATCTAGCTTGAAATAACAGATATAAAGACTCAAATTATTGGGTGGCTCTGTAATTTACAGTTTGGAGCCATGACATTATAGTGATGGGTACTTTAGATATGTAAGTAGACAGCTAGATAGATAAGATTAGAAAGAAGCAGTTCAAAACCATTCTTGCTGGATTTACTACTTCTGGCAAAACCAATGCTCCTGGTGTTGAATTCTTAGAACAAGGCAGCATGTGGGCACAGCTTGACCTTCCAGATCAGGGAGATTAAGAACATAATACTTTCTACACAGTTAATGCTGAGATGATGTTAATTACTTAGCAGACCCTAAATCCCATGGCTGATTTTTTGTCATTTTGACAGAACTAGGGAATGATGTGTCCAGTATGGAAAGCTGGCAGAGAGCTATCTGGCAAGTTTTCAAGGTATGGAATTTGGGGGGGGGGAATAAAAAAATCAGAATACCTCTTGGATTTGTTTTCTAACCAGGACACTTTTGAAGTGTCAATCAGCAAAGAAACTGAGTATTAACAAAATGAAATTGTTCATTTCTAAATGTTGATGATGACTTGAAAAACCCTGCAGAGCTTTTAATGAATTCAGTTAAAGCAAGGAGAGTTGGATCAAGATATGCAGACCTGGAGGTCAAAAGTAAGGCTTCTTAGTGGACTGGTGTTCAAAAATACTGATTACCTCTCTTAGCAGGACCTGTATTACTATGGATGTGTGTTATGTTTAAAAAACTGAGCATTGATATTGGATTTCAGAAGAAAACAGAGTTTGGAAATAGTTAACATTAAGGATGGAATAACAACCTACAGTTATGTAAAAGTGGTCTGTAAGAAGCACAGTGTGGCTAGTTAAATGATGCTGATAGAATCTAAACTGGAGCCTTCCCTTGAATTTCTTCCTACAGTCTTTCAGACCTAATGCTGCCTTAATATACGTTTCTGAATCTAATTGCTCCTGAGCATGCAGCACTCAGACTTAAAGATTGATAATAAAATACAGTAATCCCTGCACCCTGTACTATAGTATTACCTTTTCACTGGGGTAAAACGATGCCTTGATTAAATTATAGTCAAACACCACTGTCTAAAAAAATTGAAACCCCAAGTAGAACAATGGATGTGAAAAATGGGAGAAAAAATATTACATAGATTACAAAAATAAAAGAATATATGACAAAATCACTTAGTGTGTCTGTGGTCAGGGTGCATGTGGAAGCTTTAACTGTAATGCCTGATACAAGTAAATATTCCAACGTTTCCTGAATCATACTCTCACATTAAAATGTATGTGGCCCATAGTTTGTAATTAACAGTACCACCCTATAATATATTCCTTAACTCTGGAAATATTTTTATATAGACTTGAGGGTGAGGCAAACAGAAATATCTTAGGGATGAAAACTGCAGAGAGGTTATCCCACAACACACAAGAGCAGATCAGTATGAACAGATCCAAATCAAGAAATTGGTCTTCAACCTGAGTTTCCCTCAATACAGCTATATGCTCTGATCACCAGCTATGCTTCATCTGTGGCACAAAAGGTTAAGGTTTCTCTAAATAATTGAATGGAGACATTGGGAGAGAAAATTAGAAGAGGTGATTTGTTGGACCAATAATTAGGACATGCATTTTGGGTACAGATGACCCAGTTTGTGTGACTTAGGCAGCCAATAAAGCCATGGAACTCCAAAAGAGTGACATGGGGCAGAGGGTAGCAAAGTCTTCTGGATGCCTTGCATGTGAGCAACACCCACCACAGCAACCTGAAAAGGCCAGGGCTGGAAAGGCAGCAGTAGAATGACTCAGGCTTTGTGTTTGGACAAGGGGGACCAAGGTTTAAATATCCATTTTGAATCTGAATTTGTAGAAGAGATTTGCGTGGCTTCCTAGGAGGTGTCTTTTTCCCTTGAGTTAGTGTAGAGTGATGTTCTCTGTTTTAAATCTGTCATGAGGAATGTCTGAATCTGCCCCACAAAAAGCTTTTCTTTTAATGACTTCATATTTTCATGCTTTAAGTGAACCCTCCTTTCAGATATATTGTGAGAGCCTCCATTAAAAGCCGAAGCTTTTAGAAGTTACAAGGAAGATGGCAAACTTTAATGCACTATTTAATTGTGTTTCTTCTCGTTATTGAACTAATAATGGCAAAAAATCATAAATATATGTGAAAGCAGTAAAAAAACCCATTCATTGAATGCATACAGAGGACCCTGGTATGCAAGTTTGAGGCTAAACCCAAGTATCCTAGAAAGAAAGAAGAAAAAATTATCATATCACTTAATCAAAAGAAGTGCTTAAGCAAGCACATCCAGCATATAATGATAGTGCACTTTGAGGCTAGTCATGGAAACGTCCAGATCACATTACTGTCAAAGTCAATAGTACGACTGTGGATAGATCTAAACATAATAGAACACAACAATCCAATAGACTTTTAAAAATGAATAAAGACATGGCAATAAGATGCTCATATCTTGTTACTCCAGATCTCTTAAAACTACATTATAGCATAAAAATTGGATAAACTATGCAACGTTCATATTGTTAGTCCATTTTCTGAGTTACAAGCCTCTTCCTAATCACTAATGCAGAAATTCAGGAGGGTGAATGGCTTCTTGCGGTGGGTAAAAGAAAAGAGCAACAAGGAGGCTTTTCTGCTGAAAGCAGCACCTATTTTGTTCATTTGAACAGGAAAAAAAAAAAAAAGAGTAAACAAAACATTTCTTTAAACACAAATGTAAAATGGTGTGTGCATGCATGTGTGTATGTATATTGCATTTTTTAGTGACAGAGACCAGAGCCAGACACTGTGAGCCTCAGAAGAATGGTGGAGAGTTTGAAGCTTGAGCAGCTGGATTCGTCTGGTGAGGTCAGAGCAAACCAGCAGCAGCAAGAACAAGTGGTCACAGAATCAAAACCCAGGCCTCAGCAATACTCAGCATAAGCAAACATCAGTGACCATGGGGAAGACTGCTTCTTTCCCTGCCTGGACAGGGTCTTTATTAATATTAACTTGGAAGAGAACATTAATCTGTTTATTTAGGCTTGGAAACCAGCAAATGGAGCAATGAATTGGGTCAGAGAGCATGAATCTGTTTGTTTAAGCTTGTAAACATTGCACTATTACTGGAGGATATGTATTGTTTTCCTATTGATGAACCAAGGTGAAAGCTTACACATTCAAATAATATGAGGCTAAGCACAGTGGCAATCTCTGTGCTACCTCCTGCTGCTCAAAAAAAGGTCTAGCACAGACCTATCTCAGGAACTTTAGCCAACTGCAAGGTTCTTTCACAATCAGTTTTCTGCATCTAGTGCTGATGCTTCTCATATTTTTCCATGCAAATGGAAAAAGAACACATAATTACAGGACTAATTATAATTTTATAGATTAATGGCAAAATAACAAAGCAAGAAGTAATTGAGATAGAATCTGGATAGGACAGCTGAAAGCATGCCAGAATACTTTAGAAAGGGATATTTGATTTCCTTATAGTGTAGAGGTTAGTATATTCTCTGTAAGCACTGTAAAAAATAATCATGATAAATACGGTCACAATGCTACAAAGTAGTGTTTGATGAGAGGGATACCAAAGGGCACAAATTCCAAGCTGGTTATAGTTGGGTACTGTTGTAAGACCTTTCTAAGCATCTCTTTAATGGCAGCTAGGCTATTTCATTCATAAGTGAAAAATTCACTCTTTGTTGGAAATCCAAAAGCAGCTGGTATTGTACCTCTGCCATGCTTAGATGAAAATGAAACTCAATGCCATTCTTGCATTCAATGGGAAACAGCTTTGACTAATGTTGCTTCTTTGCTGAAGATAATTAACTTGCTCGTACTGTCAGACCCGAAGCAGGTATAATGAATTATCTTAACTGCTTACTCTTAATTTATACTGCAAAACAGCTTAATGACAAAGGACTCTAGAGATGCATATTATGAATCCAGAGATGGGACCATGCACAGAATTTTTTTATTTTTTTTTTTTTTTTTTTTTTTTTTTTTTTTTTTTTTTTTTTGAGATCAAGATGTTTAAGAATCTTGTTGGATGTTGGCTCCAGATACAAATGGGTTACAACAGGTCATTCTAGTTGAGAAATCAAAGATGCACGAAAATGAGTATCAGTCACAGAATGTTTGTGTCAGTGGTTACATAAGCTGGCATGCCACAATGACACAGGTTAAATGGGCCTTCCATTTTAAGGATGAATGGAATGGATTTTCCACTTCGGTAGTGCCTAGGTACCCAAGTGATGCACTTAGCCAGTTATACAAGTTTATAACAAAAAGACGATTCATGCACCGGAGAGTTAATAACTAAGTACAAAATATGAGACATCAGGTACATGAGAACAGAAACATAAAAGAAGAAAAACTTGTCAGCATCAAAAATTGCTTTAGTCTTTTTTTTTTTAGAATTTTTTAGAATTTTCATACCAATTATGCAATAAGTGCAAAACCTACTCCGTATTTCTCAAGATGAGTAAACTATCAAGAAACAAGTTTTCAAAAGGGTGATCTCTAGTTCAGGATTTCCAGAGGAGAAAAATAACCCTCAGATTATGCTATATTATCCTCTGAACTGCTATAAATCATCTTGGTAAAAAAAATAAAAAATAAAAATAAAAAAATTGCTGCTCAAGGATGCACACTTAGATTTGCCTAAACACAGAAGATATTTGTATCAGGTTTTTTTTGTTCTTGTAAAAATTTAACTAGTAGAAACGTAATGAGGAGTTGAATAGTTCCTTGCTGATTACTTTTTCATTTGTTTTACACTATTGTTAGTCTTTGCAATAATTGCTTATTATTATTTATCTGTGAAGGCTTGAGATTCTGAGTAGCTCTCAAGAATACTAAATAAATGTATGGTCTCTGATTTAAAAAGCATAGCACAGCGTAATTTATCTTGATAATGATTAATAGACATTGTACTCAAAACTATAGTATGTAGTCTGGATATATTAATGCTTCTGATGTTGAGGAATGTTTCATATCCTTACCAAAAGATCAAGGTTTCAAAATGAAAACTTTATTCAATTAATAGATTTTTATGGAAACTAAAATAATTTAATTTCCCAGAATAAATATTGAACAGTCAAATATATAATTTCATGAGCAGCAAAAAATCATTAGATGAGGGAGTTGCTCCATAGGCATTCCTACAGGCTAGAACATCAGAATTGTCTTTGAACAGGTAGGCTGAAGGTAACCATAGGTCCGTATGTATGCAGGTGTCAAAAATCTCCCCAAGGACTCTGTATTAGCTGTAAAAGACGTGTGTAGGCGATAGAGTCCATCTAGAAATGAAATATATCTGGTTATATTTTATTTTTGTTTGAACTCAGTGACAGTCTAGTCACTGAGTTCAAAGACCTGCTTGAAAAAAAGATAGATTCACAGTGTTCATACTTCATCTATTGACTTTTCATATCTTTATGAACCTCTCTGTAGAAAAAGCATTACAATGCTCACCTGATTTCTAGCAAATGCCACATTTCCTGTTAGAAAAAAATATATCAGTAACAACAGATGCTTTTAAAATTCCTGGGTTTCCCAAATATACTCCTGGGTATCCCAGATATACTGCCATTGTTGCTTTGTCTCACAAATTTTTAAACTAAACTATGAAGCAGCAAAAATGTTGAGGCAAACAATTTAAATGATATTGCATTGACATATGCTTGCAAGTAGTTGTTTAAATGTATGAAGGTTACAGAGTTTGTAACAAATGGCATACTGAGTGGTCCCCTGTTGCTTATGAAGTTAAAAAGGCATTCCCTATGGCTGCATGATTTCTTTCAAGCCTCTTAAGGAATGGTACACATCTCCAATTTAAGAAAAACAAGAGCCCTTCAACAGCAACATATAAAACACCTAGCTCTCTCTTTGTTGAAAGTGTTTTCGCAAAGATTTCTGAGTTCACAGACAGAAATGTGTTTCCCCAGAAAATTAGTAATCTACAAATATTAGAACAAACAAAACATAAAAGAGATTGATTAACTGTTGAAAATATGTATTTTATTGCAGTATAAAATATATTAAAATATTATAAAATATATATTACATATGCAGGTATCTATATACAGGTATATATCATAGAATCATAGAATGGCAGGTTGGAAGGGACCTCAAGGATGATCTGGTCCAACCTTTCTAGGTGCTGCTATAGTTTATATGAGATGGCTCAGCACCCTGTCAAGCTGAGACAACTGTCCAATAGGACGGAATCTGCCACTTCCCTTGGGAGGCTATTCCAATATTTGATTATCCTCATGGTGAAAAATTTACCTTTTCTGTCCAGCTGGAATCTCCCCAGGAGCAACTTGTGCCCATTACCCCTTGTCTTTTCCATGACTCCTTATAAATAGGGAACCTCCATCATTTTAGTAGCCCCCCTTTAAGTACTGGAACATGGTAATAAGGTCTCCCTGAAGCCTTCTCTTCTCAAGGCTGAACAAACCCAGTTTTCTCAGCCCCTCTTCATATGGCAGGCTCTCCAGTCCTCTGATCATCCTTATGGCCCTTCTCTGGACCCTTCTCCAGCCTGTCTGCATCCTTTTTTAGAGGGGGGACAAAAACTGAACGCAATACTCCAGTTGTTACCTGACAAGCACCCAGCAGAGTGTGATGATGACTTCTTTATCTGCTGGTGATGCCCTTGTTGATCCAGCCCAGCATCCCATTGGTTTTCTCTGCTGGTGCAACACACTGGTCACTCATGTTGAACCTGTTGTACACCAAGACCCCCAGGTCCCTTTCCACAGGGCTTCTCTCCAGCCAGGTGGATCCCAGTCTGAACCGCACTCCTGGGTTATATGTTCCCAGGTGCAAGACCTTACACTTCTCCCCATTGAACTTCATGAGGTTCCTACTTGCCTGTCCAGGTCATCCTGGAGGGTGGCTCTTCCTTCTGAATCGTAAACCTCTCCACTCATCTTGGTATCATCCGCTAACTTCATCAGAGTGTGCTTGTTTCCAACATCCAGGTCACTTATGAAGATGTTAAACAGTATTGGACCCAAAATCAATCCCTGAGGGACCCCTCATGTGAGTGGTTGCCAGTTTGAGGAGGAACTATCAGTCAGTTCCCCTCCCACTGCACAGACCACTTGTTTAGGCCCTAGTGAGTCAGTTTCTTCAGGAGGAGGCTGGGGGGACTCTACCAAAAGCCTCGGAGAAGTCAGATGGCCGATGTCCACCGCTCACCCTGCATCAACCAAGTGGGTCACTTTGTCATAGAAGGTGATCAGGTCTGTCAAGCACAATTTGCCCCCAATAAATCCATGTTGGCTTTTCCCAATCACATGCTTCAATTGACTTGTGAAAGTCCCCAGGAGGATTTGGTCCATAACCTTTCCAGGGACTGAAGTTAATGGGTCTCTAATTACCTGGGTCTTCCTTTGAACCTTCCTTATGGATGGGGTGACATTAGCCTTCCTCCAATCTTCAGGGATGTCTCTTGATCTCCACAACTTCTCAAAGACTATGGAAAGCAGATTTGCAACATCAGCAACTCTCTCAGTACCCTAGAGTGGATGACATCCTGACCCATCAATTTGTACAGGTCAAGCTCCTGCCATAGTTGACACACTACCACTTCCTTCACTGATGGCAGGTCGCTGTCTGCATCAACCTGGATTTTTGTTCCTATGGCCTGGGGCCCAAAAGCCCTGGTAAAGACAAAAGCGAAGGTGTTGAGGACTTCTACCTTTTCAGCATTGTTGGTGGCTAGTTCACCTCTCCGGTTTAATAGTGGGACAATATCCCTCTGTTTCTCCTTGTGGTTAACATATTTAAAGAACCCTTTATTGAGGTTTTTGACATCTTTGGCCAATGTCAGCTCAAGCTGAGCTTTTGCTTTCCTAACTGTATCTCTGCATGCCCTAGCAATGCCTTTGTAATTTTCAACCAGAAATGTTCCACTTTTCCACCTCTGATACATTTCCCTTTTGGTTCTGAGCAGACCCAGAAGCTCATAGTTAAGCCAGGGGGATCTCTTGCTCAGTCTACTTCCCTTGCATTCAGAGGGAATGAACTGGTTTTGCATATCTAGGAGAGTGTTCTTGAAAAACTCCCAGCACTCACTAGTCCCTTTACCCTCCATGGAAGCTTCCCACAGGATCCCTTCCAACTGAGCCATGAGCGAGCTGAAGTTTGCTCTTCTAAAATCTAAAACATTTTTGCTGGAATTAACCTTCATTGTGCTCAGCACTATCCCAAACTCCACAGCACTGTGGCCACTGCAGCCAAGTCTGTCACTAACCAAGATACTACAAAGCAGGTTTTCTTGGTTAGTGAGTACGAAGTCCAGCTGTGCCCCATTCCTGGTTGGCACATCCAACATTTGTGTGAGTAAGCAGTCTTCTACACATTCCAGGAACTTGACTGATGTCAAGAGAGCTGTAGTGTTGTTCTTCCAGCAAATGTCTGTGTAGTTAAAGACACCCATAAGGACCATGTTTTGTTGACCTGAAGCTTGCCTGAGTGACCCAAGTACTTCTTCTTTGGTCGCATCATCTTGGTTTGGGGGTCAGTAATAGATGCCTACTGTAAGGTCATCCACGGAGACAACCACTCTGATTTTGACCCAGAGGCATTCAGTAGGGCTACCACAGTTACCATAGTTGGCTTCTGTACATTCATTGTTTTCCTTAACATAGGGCATGGGTCTTCCATCTCTTCTCCCCTGCCTGTCTTTCCAAACAGCCTATACCATCTATCATGGTCCTCCAGCTGTGTGAATCACCCCAGCATGTTTCAGTTAGTCCTATGATGTCATAACTATCTGACTGGGTACAAAGCTCCAGTTTCTCCTGTTTATTTCCCAGACTGCCTGTGTTAGTATATTTGCACTTCAGGAGGCTGATCTTTTGGTTCTCATTTAAGGGGACAGCTGAGGTACATTTTACACTACTCTGGTTGGCCTGATTTATTCCCCAATCAGAGTAGTGGTGATGATTGACTGATCATTTTGTATACCTCCCCCTAGCCCCTTCAGTTTAAAGCCTCCCTCACTATGTTGGCCAGCTTGTTGCCAAAGATTCCCATCTCTCTTAGAGAGGTGGATTCTATCTTTTCCCAGCAGGTTGTAGTCCTCGTAGAAGGTCCCCTTATCATACAAGCCAAAACCCTCATGGCAACACCAGCCTTGTAGCCAGAAGCTGACATGCATTATGTGTATGGTCCTGACTGCTTCCAATCCTTGGACTGGTAATATTGAAGAAAAGATAACTTGGGCACCATAAATATATATATATATATGTATATACTACTAGTCAGAGAGTTTTTAATTTCCTTTTCCTATCTGGCTTTGCTTTTGAAAGCTTTCAAGTAAATACACTGATTTCAGGTCCATCATCCTGACTTTGTACCTGGGTGTCTTAGTGACCTCTTAATGACAAGTATATTTAAAAGAAAACTCTGTAGGAGCAATTGATACCCTTAGTCATTGTTGCAGGTGAGTTTCTGTCACAAGCCTGGGTTTAGCTGTGCCCTCAAACTCCTTGAAGTTCATTCCTCACCTGGCCACCCAACCACAAAAAAACAAAACAAAACAAACAACAACAAAACAACTACAAAAATCCACAAACAAACAAACAACAAACACACCACCAAAAAACAAGCAAGCAAACAAAATAAAACAAAATAAAACAAACCATAAAAATTGAAAGAAAAATTCATACCGAAACCTAATACCATGAACAATCCTGAGATACACATATCTTGGTGTATAGTCCCTAAAAGGAAATGTTGTTAACATGTGCATCAGAATAGATTATAATGTTCTCTGCAAAAATTATTCTTGGTACATCTGCATGCAAATATCTGATGGGATATAATTCCCTCATCAATTTCAAATGTCTATACATTTAACTTGTTGCTGAGCTTTTTCATAGTTGACTGACCAAACCAAGACATGCTAAAATATAATATTAAAACCTTGATAATTACCACCCAAATTGCTTGCCTGTCTACATAAGTACAAAACCCTGGTTTTTATGCCTGGGTATTCAGTACTAATACAGAGACAATGTCATCTGTCATAGGAAGAAATCTTGCTTAAACCTTTTTAACAGTATTTTTCTCATTAGTAATTGTTTCTCAAACTTTGTTTCTCAAGTTTCAGCAAGCTATAAATTATTTTATTTACATTTCAGACAAATGGTTATGACAATTCTGAAATGACCCTTTTAAGGAGATTCTCAAGTTTGTTTTTTTTTGCTGTAAAAATAGCACAGATGTAGCTGTTAGTCTCCATCAGGAAAAGACTAGAAGTCCTACAAGTGATTAACTATTTCCCAAACACTCAGTGTATATAGGTAGCAAAAGGAAAATATTCAGAGAAAAGCCAGCAAAACAAATATCCACAGAACACAGAGAACAAAGCAATTAAGAACTGACCCAAGAAGTATCCTTGACAGTGCTAAACTGAAGGGGAGTAGGAGGAAGGTTTAAGTTATTTTGAATTTTCTTAAGTAATGCTATTCTAGAGGAAATGTTTCAGGCTATCAAGACTTCTGTATTTGCATTCAGTTCTATGTCGTGTTCTATAAAATCTCTCTCTGCCTTATGCAAGACCAAGAACAAAAGCAACCACAACTCTCAACCTCTGAGGTCTCTGTGGTTGCTGTCACATATCCCACTCTCTCTCTTTACTTTTCTGCCTTTACAAATCTCTACATTTCTTACAGATCAAGAATACTATATCCAGGGCTACATGATGCAAAATGTAACAGATAAAATGATGTTAAATAGGACTGAAAATCTGTTGAAAATCAGATAATAAGATGACAGGACTGTTCAGATCAAATTCATGCAGATTACCTTCCCGGGTTCAATTGTATCAATCAGACAATATGAAAAGAACTCATGTCATAAGCATCCTACGAATTTGGGGCTGTTTTAGAAGATTAGAGTCATTTGCACTTGAGGGTTCCTACTGACTGACTCTGCAATCATTATAGAGGAATTAATTTCCCTAAATATTTTCCCTGTGTCTTGGAAGGCTGTGATACTTGCTGCTTGGTTTGTTTTGAACATCCTTCAAGAAGTTGTAGTTCCCCTGCTGAA